>NW_027478576.1:742788-951566 GCF_051014685.1 Ptiloglossa arizonensis | reverse complement strand
CTGGTTAAGCGATTGGAGCAGCAGAAGTGCGAAAAATGTGTAACCTTCTCAACCATTTCTTGTCTTCAAACTCCCATATCTCGCGAACAGATTGACCTAACCCAAAAATTCTTGCTGCGTCTGAAAGTAGAAACTCGCCCGATTACAACGGTATGTGTATTTTTCCCATAGGCCATTCTGGTTAAGCGTTTGGAGCAGCAGAATTGAGAAAAATTTGTTGTCTTCTCAACTGTTTCTTAGATTCAAACTCCCATATCTCGCGAACGGATTGACCGAACCCAAAAATTCCTATTGCATCTGAAAGTAGACACACGCCCGATTACAACGGTAGGTGTATTTTGTCCCTAGGCCAATCTGGTTAAGCGATTGGAGCAGCAGAAGTGGGAAAAATTTGTTGCCTGCTCAACCATTTCTTAGCTTCAAACTCCCATATCTCGCGAACGGATTGACCTAACCCAAAAATTCTATTGCGTCTGAAAGTAGAAACTCGTCCCGTTACAACGGTATGTGTATTTTTTCCCTAGGCCATTCGGTTTAAGCGTTTGGACCAGCAGAAGTGCGAAATATTTGTTGCCTTCTCAACCATTTCTTAGCTTCAAACTCCCATATCTCGCGAGCGGATTGACCAAACACAGAAATTCCTGCTGCGTCTGAAAGTAGAAACTCGCTCGATTACAACGGTATGTGTATTTTTCCCCTAGGCCATTCTGGTTAAGCGACTGGAGCAGCAGAATTGCAAAAAATTTGTTGTTTTGTCAACCATTTCTTAGCTTCAATGTCCCATATCTCGCGAACGGATTGACCAAACCCAGAAATTCCTGCTGCGTCTGAAAGTAGAAACTCGCTCGATTAGAAAGGTAAGTGTATTTTTTCCTAGGCCATTCTGGTTAAGCGTTTGGAGCAACAGAAGTGCGAAAAATTTGTTGCCTTCTCAATCATTTCTTAGCTTCAAACTCCCATATCTCGCGAACGGATTGACCTAACCCAAAAATTCCTATTGTATCTGAAAGTAGAAACTCGCCCGATTACAACGGTATGTGTATTTTTTCCCTGGGGCATTCTGGTTAAGCGTTTGGAGCAACAGAATTGCGAAATATTTGTTGCCTTCTCAACCATTTCTTAGCTTCAAACTCCCATATCTCGCGAGCGGATTGACCAAACACAGAAATTCCTGCTGCGTCTGAATGTAGAAACTCGCTCGATTACAACGGTATGTGTATTTATTCCTTAGGCCATTCTGGTTAAGCGTTTGTAGCAACAGAAGTGCGAAAAATTTGTTGCCTTCTCAATCATTTCTTAGCTTCAAACTCCCATATCTCGCGAATGGATTGAGCTAACCCAAAAATTCCTATTGCATCTGGAAGTAGAAACTCGCCCGATTACAACGGTATGTGTATTTTTTCCCTAGGCCAATCTGGTTAAGCGATTGGAGCAGCAGAAGTGCGAAAAATGTGTAACCTTCTCAACCATTTCTTGTCTTCAAACTCCCATATCTCGCGAACAGATTGACCTAACCCAAAAATTCTTGCTGCGTCTGAAAGTAGAAACTCGCCCGATTACAACGGTATGTGTATTTTTCCCATAGGCCATTCTGGTTAAGCGTTTGGAGCAGCAGAAGTGCGAAAAATTTGTTGCCTTCTCAACCATTTCTTAGCTTCAAACTCCGATATCTCGCGAACAGATTGACCTAACCCTAAAATTCCTATTGCATCTGAAAGAAGAAACTCGCCCGATTACAACGGTATGTGTATTTCTTCCCTAGGCCATTCTGGTTAAGCGTTTGGAGCAGCAGAAGTGCGAAAAATTTGTTGTCTTCTCAACCATTTCTTAGCTTCAAACTCCCATATCTCGCGAACGGATTGACCGAACCCAAAAATTCCTATTGCATCTGAAAGAAGAAACTCGCCCGATT
The DNA here is from genome assembly GCF_051014685.1 of Ptiloglossa arizonensis. NCBI lineage: Eukaryota > Metazoa > Arthropoda > Insecta > Hymenoptera > Colletidae > Ptiloglossa > Ptiloglossa arizonensis. Next base: position 949,654 of record NW_027478576.1, on the reverse strand, counting down.
ACAACGGTATGTGTATTTTTCCCATAGGCCATTCTGGTTAAGCGTTTGGAGCAGCAGAAGTGCGAAAAATTTGTTGCCTTCTCAACCATTTCTTAGCTTCAAACTCCTATATCTCGCGAACAGATTGACCTAACCCTAAAACTCCTATTGCATCTGAAAGAAGAAACTCGCCCGATTACAATGGTATGTGTATTTTTCCCCTAGGCCATTGTGGATAAGCGTTTGGAGCAGCAGAATTGCAAAAAATTTGTTGTTTTCTAAACCATTTCTTAGCTTCAAAGTCCCATATCTCGCGAACGGATAGACCAAACCCAGAAATTCCTGCTGCGTATGAAAGTAGAAACTCGCCCGATTACAACGGTATGTGTATTTTCTGCCTAGGCCAATCTGGTTAAGCGATTGGAGCAGCAGAATTGCGAAATATTTGTTGCCTTCTCAACCATTTCTTGGCTTCAAACTCCCATATCTCGCGAACAGATTGACCTAACCCAAAAATTCCTATTGCATCTGAAAGTAGAAACTCGCCCGATTACAACGGTATGTGTATTTTCCCCCTAGGCCATTCTGGTTAAGCGTTTGGAGCGACAGAAGGGCGAAAAATTTGTTGGCTTCTCAATCACTTCTTAGCTTCAAACTCCCATATCCCGCGAACGGATTGACCTAACCCAAAAATTCCTAATGCATCTGAAAGTAGAAACTCGCCCGATTACAACGGTATGTGTATTTTTTCCCTAGGCCATTCTGGTTAGGCGATTGCAGCAGCAGAATTGCGAAAAATTTGTTACCTTCTCAACCATTTCTTAGCTTCAAACTCCCGTATCTCGCGAACGGATTGACCTAACCCAAAAATTCCTATTGCGTCTGAAAGTAGAAACTCGTCCGGTTACAACGGTATGTGTATTTTTTCCCTAGGCCATTCTGCTTCAGCGGTTGGAGCAGCAGAAGTGCGAAAAATTTGTAGCCTTCTCAACCATTTCTTGGCTTCAAACTCCCATATCCCGCGAACAGATTGACCTAACCCAAAAATTCCTGCTGCGTCTGAAAGTAGAAACTCGCCTGATTACAACGGTATGTGTATTTTTCCCATAGGCCATTCTGGTTAAGCGTTTGGAGCAGCAGAATTGAGAAAAATTTGTTGTCTTCTCAACTGTTTCTTAGATTCAAACTCCCATATCTCGCGAACGGATTGACCGAACCCAAAAATTCCTATTGCATCTGAAAGTAGACACACGCCCGATTACAACGGTAGGTGTATTTTGTCCCTAGGCCAATCTGGTTAAGCGATTGGAGCAGCAGAAGTGGGAAAAATTTGTTGCCTGCTCAACCATTTCTTAGCTTCAAACTCCCATATCTCGCGAACGGATTGACCTAACCCAAAAATTCTATTGCGTCTGAAAGTAGAAACTCGTCCCGTTACAACGGTATGTGTATTTTTTCCCTAGGCCATTCGGTTTAAGCGTTAGGACCAGCAGAAGTGCGAAAAATTTGTTGCCTTCTCAACTATTTCTTAGCTTCAAACTCCCATATCTCGCGAACAGATTGACCTCACCCAAAAATTCCTGCTGCGTCTGAAAGTAGAAAGTCGCCCGATTACAACGGTATGTGTATTTTTTCCCTGGGCCATTCTGGTTAAGCGTTTGGAGCCGCAGAATTGCGAAATATTTGTTGCCTTCTCAACCATTTCTTAGCTTCAAACTCCCATATCTCGCGAGCGGATTGACCAAACACAGAAATTCCTGCTGCGTCTGAAAGTAGAAACTCGCTCGATTACAACGGTATGTGTATTTTTCCCCTAGGCCATTCTGGTTAAGCGACTGGAGCAGCAGAATTGCAAAAAATTTGTTGTTTTGTCAACCATTTCTTAGCTTCAATGTCCCATATCTCGCGAACGGATTGACCAAACCCAGAAATTCCTGCTGCGTCTGAAAGTAGAAACTCGCTCGATTAGAAAGGTAAGTGTATTTTTTCCTAGGCCATTCTGGTTAAGCGTTTGGAGCAACAGAAGTGCGAAAAATTTGTTGCCTTCTCAATCATTTCTTAGCTTCAAACTCCCATATCTCGCGAATGGATTGAGCTAACCCAAAAATTCCTATTGCATCTGGAAGTAGAAACTCGCCCGATTACAACGGTATGTGTATTTTTTCCCTAGGCCAATCTGGTTAAGCGATTGGAGCAGCAGAAGTGCGAAAAATGTGTAACCTTCTCAACCATTTCTTGGCTTCAAACTCCCATATCTCGCGAACAGATTGACCTAACCCAAAAATTCTTGCTGCGTCTGAAAGTAGAAACTCGCCCGATTACAACGGTATGTGTATTTTTCCCATAGGCCATTCTGGTTAAGCGTTTGGAGCAGCAGAAGTGCGAAAAATTTGTTGCCTTCTCAACCATTTCTTAGCTTCAAACTCCGATATCTCGCGAACAGATTGACCTAACCCTAAAATTCCTATTGCATCTGAAAGAAGAAACTCGCCCGATTACAACGGTATGTGTATTTCTTCCCTAGGCCATTCTGGTTAAGCGTTTGGAGCAGCAGAAGTGCGAAAAATTTGTTGTCTTCTCAACCATTTCTTAGCTTCAAACTCCCATATCCCGCGAACGGATTGACCTAACCCAAAAATTCCTAATGCATCTGAAAGTAGAAACTCGCCCGATTACAACGGTATGTGTATTTTTTCCTAGGCCATTCTGGTTAGGCGATTGCAGCAGCAGAATTGCGAAAAATTTGTTACCTTCTCAACCATTTCTTAGCTTCAAACTCCCGTATCTCGCGAACGGATTGACCTAACCCAAAAATTCCTATTGCGTCTGAAAGCAGAAACTCGTCCGGTTACAACGGTATGTGTATTTTTTCCCTAGGCCATTCTGCTTCAGCGGTTGGAGCAGCAGAAGTGCGAAAAATTTGTAGCCTTCTCAACCATTTCTTGGCTTCAAACTCCCATATCTCGCGAACAGATTGACCTAACCCAAAAATTCCTGCTGCGTCTGAAAGTAGAAACTCGCCTGATTACAATGGTATGTGTATTTTTCCCATAGGCCATTCTGGTTAAGCGTTTGGAGCAGCAGAAGTGCGAAAAATTTGTTGCCTTCTCAACCATTTCTTAGCTTCAAACTCCCATATCTCGCGAACAGATTGACCTAACCCTAAAATTCCTATTGCATCTGAAAGAAGAAACTCGCCCGATTACAACGGTATGTGTATTTTTCCCATAGACCATTCTGGTTAAGCGTTTGGAGCAGCAGAAGTGCGAAAAATTTGTAGCCTTCTCAACAATTTCTTGGCTTCAAACTTCCATATCTCGCGAACGGATTGACCTAACGCAAAAATTCTTATTGCATCTGAAGGTAGAAACCCGCCCGATTACAACGGTATGTGTATTTTTCCCTAGGCCATTCTGGTTAAGCGTTTGGAGCAGCAGAAGTGCCAAAAATTTGGTGTCTTCTCTACTATTTCTTAGCTTCAAACTCCCATATCTCGCGAACGGATTGACCTAACCCAAAAATTCCTATTGCGTCTGAAAGTAGAAACTCGTCCGGTTACAACGGTATGTTTATTTTTTCCCTAGGCCATTCTGGTTCAGCGGTTGGAGCAGCAGAAGTGCGAAATATTTGTTGCCTTCTCAACCATTTCTTGGCTTTAAACTCCCATATCTCGCAAACAGATTGACCTAACCCAAAAATTCCTATTGCATCTGAAAGTAGAAACTCGCCCGATTACAACGGTATGTGTATTTTTCCCCTAGGCCAATCTGGTTATGCGATTGGAGCAGCAGAATTGCAAAAAATTTGTTGTCTTCTAAACCATTTCTTAGCTTCAAAGTCCCATATCTCGCGAACGGATTGACCAAACCCAGAAATTCCTGCTGCGTATGAAAGTAGAAACTAGCCCGATTACAACGGTATGAGTATTTTCTCACTAGGCCATTCTGGTTAAGCGTTCGGAGCAGCAGAAGTACGAAAAATTTGTTGTCTTCTCAACCATTTCTTAGCTTCAAACTCCCATATTTCGCGAACGGATTGACCTATCCCAAAAATTCCTATTGCATCTGAAGGTAGAAACTCGCCCGATTACAACGGTATGTGTATTTTTCCCCTAGGCCATTCTGGTTAAGCGTTTGGAGCAGCAGAAGTGCGAAAAATTTGTTGCCTTCTCAACCATTTCTTAGCTTCAAACTCCCATATCTCGCGAACGGATTGACCTAACCCAAAAATTCTATTGCGTCTGAATGTAGAAACTCGTCCCGTTACAACGGTATGTGAATTTTGTCCCTAGGCCATTCTGGTTAAGCGTTCGGAGCAGCAGAAGTGCGAAAAATTTGTTGTCTTCTCAACCATTTCTTAGCTTCAAACACCCATATCTCGCGAACGGATTGACCTAACCCAAAAATTCCTATTGCATCTGAAGGTAGAAACTCGCCCGATTACAACGGTATGTGTATTTTTTCCCTAGGCCATTCTGGTTAAGCGTTCGGAGCAGCAGAATTGCGAAAAATTTGTTGCCTTCTCAACCATTTCTTAGCTTCAAACTCCCATATCTCGCGAACAGATTGACCTAACCCAAAAATTCTATTGCGTCTGAAAGTAGAAACTCGTCCCGTTACAACGGTATGTGAATTTTTTCCCTAGGCCATTCTGGTTAAGCGTTCGGAGCAGCAGAAGTGCGAAAAATTTGTTGTCTTCTCAACCATTTCTTAGCTTCAAACACCCATATCTCGCGAACGGATTGACCTAACCCAAAAATTCCTATTGCATCTGATGGTAGAAACTCGCCCGATTACAACGGTATGCGAATTTTTTCCCTAGGCCATTCTGGTTAAGCGTTCGGAGCAGCAGAAATACGAAAAATTTGTTGTCTTCTCAACCATTTCTTAGCTTCAAACTCCCATATTTCGCGAACGGATTGACCTATCCCAAAAATACCTATTGCATCTGAAGGTAGAAACTCGCCCGATTACAACGGTATGTGTATTTTTCCCCTAGGCCATTCTGGTTAAGCGTTTGGAGCAGCAGAAGTGCGAAAAATTTGTTGCCTTCTCAACCATTTCTTAGCTTCAAACTCCCATATCTCGCGAACGGATTGACCTAACCCAAAAATTCTATTGCGTCTGAAAGTAGAAACTCGTCCCGTTACAACGGTATGCGAATTTTTTCCCTAGGCCATTCTGGTTAAGCGTTCGGAGCAGCAGAAGTGCGAAAAATTTGTTGTCTTCTCAACCATTTCTTAGCTTCAAACACCCATATCTCGCGAACGGATTGACCTAACCCAAAAATTCCTATTGCATCTGAAGGTAGAAACTCGCCCGATTACAACGGTATGTGTATTTTTTCCCTAGGCCATTCTGGTTAAGCGTTCGGAGCAGCAGAATTGCGAAAAATTTGTTGTCTTCTCAACCATTTCTTAGCTTCAAACTCCCATATCTCGCGAACGGATTGACCAAACCCAGAAATTCCTGCTGCGTATGAAAGTAGAAACTAGCCCGATTACAACGGTATGAGTATTTTCTCCCTAGGCCATTCTGGTTAAGCGTTCGGAGCAGCAGAAATACGAAAAATTTGTTGTCTTCTCAACCATTTCTTAGCTTCAAACTCCCATATTTCGCGAACGGATTGACCTATCCCAAAAATTCCTATTGCATCTGAAGGTAGAAACTCGCCCGATTACAACGGTATGTGTATTTTTTCCCTAGGCCATTCTGGTTAGGCGATTGCAGCATCAGAATTGCGAAAAATTTGTTACCTTCTCAACCATTTCTTAGATTCAAACTGCCGTATCTCGCGAACGGATTGACCTAACCCAAAAATTCCTGTTGCGTCTGAAAGTAGAAACTCGTCCGGTTACAACGGTATGTGTATTTTTTTCCCTAGGCCAATCTGGTTAAGCGATTGGAGCAGCAGAAGTGCGAAAAATTTGTAGCCTTCACAACCATTTCTTGGCTTCAAACTCCCATATCTCGCAAACAGATTGACCTAACCGAAAAATTCCTGCTGCGTCTGAAAGTAGAAACTCGCCCGATTACAACGGTATGTGTATTTTTCCCATAGGCCATTCTGGTTAAGCGTTTGGAGCAGCAGAAGTGCGAAAAATTTGTTGCCTTCTCAACCATTTCTTAGCTTCAAACTACAATACCTCGCGAACAGATTGACCTAACCCTAAAATTCCTATTGGATCTGAAGGTAGAAACTCGCCCGATTACAACGGTATGTGTATTTTTCCCCTACGCCATTCTGGTTAAGCGTTTGGAGCAGCAGAAGTGCGAAAAATTTGTTGCCTTCTCAACCATTTCTTAGCTTCAAACTCCCATATCTCGCGAACGGATTGACCTAACCCAAAAATTCTATTGCGTCTGAAAGTAGAAACTCGTCCCGTTACAACGGTATGTGAATTTTGTCCCTAGGCCATTCTGGTTAAGCGTTCGGAGCAGCAGAAGTGCGAAAAATTTGTTGTCTTCTCAACCATTTCTTAGCTTCAAACACCCATATCTCGCGAACGGATTGACCTAACCCAAAAATTCCTATTGCATCTGAAGGTAGAAACTCGCCCGATTACAACGGTATGTGTATTTTTTCCCTAGGCCATTCTGGTTAAGCGTTCGGAGCAGCAGAATTGCGAAAAATTTGTTGTCTTCTCAACCATTTCTTAGCTTCAAACTCCCATATCTCGCAAACAGATTGACCTAACCCAAAAATTCCTATTGCACCTGAAAGTAGAATCTCGCCCGATTACAACGGTATGTGTATTTTTCCCCTAGGCCATTCTGGTTAAGCGATTGGAGCAGCAGAATTGCAAAAAATTTGTTGTCTTCTAAACCATTTCTTAGCTTCAAAGTCCCATATCTCGCGAACGGATTGACCAAACCCAGAAATTCCTGCTGCGTATGAAAGTAGAAACTAGCCCGATTACAACGGTATGAGTATTTTCTCCCTAGGCCATTCTGGTTAAGCGTTCGGAGCAGCAGAAATACGAAAAATTTGTTGTCTTCTCAACCATTTCTTAGATTCAAACTCCCATATTTCGCGAACGGATTGACCTATCCCAAAAATTCCTATTGCATCTGAAGGTAGAAACTCGCCCGATTACAACGGTATGTGTATTTTTCCCCTAGGCCATTCTGGTTAAGCGTTTGGCGCAGCAGAAGTGCGAAAAATTTGTTGCCTTCTCAACCATTTCTTAGCTTCAAACTTCCATATCTCGCGAAAGGATTGACCTAACCCAAAAATTCTATTGCGTCTGAAAGTAGAAACTCGTCCCGTTACAACGGTATGTGAATTTTTTCCCTAAGCCATTCTGGTTAAGCGTTCGGAGCAGCAGAAGTGCGAAAAATTTGTTGTCTTCTCAACCATTTCTTAGCTTCAAACACCCATATCTCGCGAACGGATTGACCTAACCCAAAAATTCCTATTGCATCTGAAGGTAGAAACTCGCACGATTACAACTGTATGTGTATTTTTTCCCTAGGCCATTCTGGTTAAGCGTTCGGAGCAGCAGAATTGCGAAAAATTTGTTGTCTTCTCAACCATTTCTTAGCTTCAAACTCCCATATCTCGCGAACGGATTGACCGAACCCAAAAATTCCTATTGCATCTGAAAGAAGAAACTCGCCCGAATGCAACGGTATGTGTATTTTCCCCCTAGGCCATTCTGGTTAAGCGTTTGGAGCAGCAGAATTGCAAAAAATTTGTTGTCTTCTAAACCATTTCTTAGCTTCAAAGTCCCATATCTCGCGAACGGATTGACCAAACCCAGAAATTCCTGCTGCGTATGAAAGTAGAAACTAGCCCGATTACAACGGTATGAGTATTTTCTCCCTACGCCATTCTGGTTAAGCGTTCGGAGCAGCAGAAATACGAAAAATTTGTTGTCTTCTCAACCATTTCTTAGCTTCAAACTCCCATGTTTCGCGAACGGATTGACCTATCCCAAAAATTCCTATTGCATCTGAAGGTAGAAACTCGCCCGATTACAACGGTATGTGTATTTTTCCCCTAGGCCATTCTGGTTAAGCGTTTGGAGCAGCAGAAGTGCGAAAAATTTGTTGCCATCTCAACCATTTCTTAGCTTCAAACTCCCATATCTCGCGAACGGATTGACCTATCCCAAAAATTCTATTGCGTCTGAAAGTAGAAACTCGTCCCGTTACAACGGTATGCGAATTTTTTCCCTAGGCCATTCTGGTTAAGCGTTCGGAGCAGCAGAAGTGCGAAAAATTTGTTGTCTTCTCAACCATTTCTTAGATTCAAACTCCCATATTTCGCGAACGGATTGACCTATCCCAAAAATTCCTATTGCATCTGAAGGTAGAAACTCGCCCGATTACAACGGTATGTGTATTTTTCCCCTAGGCCATTCTGGTTAAGCGTTTGGAGCAGCAGAATTGCGAAAAATTTGTTGTCTTCTCAACCATTTCTTAGCTACAAACTCCCATATCTCGCGAACGGATTGACCGAACCCAAAAATTCCTATTGCATCTGAAAGAAGATACTCGTCCGGTTACAACGGTATGTGTATTTTTTCCCCAGGCCAATCTGGTTAAGCGATTGGAGCAGCAGAAGTGCGAAAAATTTGTAGCCTTCACAACCATTTCTTGGCTTCAAACTCCCATATCTCGCAAACAGATTGACCTAACCGAAAAATTCCTGCTGCGTCTGAAAGGTGAAACTCGCCCGATTACAACGGTATGTGTATTTTTGCCATAGGCCATTCTGGTTAAGCGTTTGGAGCAGCAGAAGTGCGAAAAATTTGTTGCCTTCTCAATCACTTCTTAGCTTCAAACTCCCATATCTCGCGAACGGATTGACCTAACCCAAAAATTCTATTGCGTCTGAAAGTAGAAACTCGCCCGATTTAAACGGTATGTGTATTTTCCACCTAGGCCATTCTGGTTAAGCGTTTGGAGCAACAGAAGTGCGAAAAATTTGTTGCCTTCTCAATCACTTCTTAGCTTCAAACTCCCATATCTCGCGAACGGATTGACCTAACCCAAAAATTCTATTGCGTCTGAAAGTAGAAACTCGCCCGATTTAAACGGTATGTGTATTTTTTCCCTAGGCCATTCTGGTTAGGCGATTGCAGCAGCAGAATTGCGAAAAATTTGTTACCTTCTCAACCATTTCTTAGCTTCAAACTCCCGTATCTCGCGAACGGATTGACCTAACCCAAAAATTCCTGTTGCGTCTGAAAGTAGAAACTCGTCCGGTTACAACGGTATGTGTATTTTTTCCCCAGGCCAATCTGGTTAAGCGATTGGAGCAGCAGAAGTGCGAAAAATTTGTAGCCTTCACAACCATTTCTTGGCTTCAAACTCCCATATCTCGCAAACAGATTGACCTAACCGAAAAATTCCTGCTGCGTCTGAAAGGTGAAACTCGCCCGATTACAACGGTATGTGTATTTTTGCCATAGGCCATTCTGGTTAAGCGTTTGGAGCAGCAGAAGTGCGAAAAATTTGTTGCCTTCTCAATCATTTCTTAGCTTCAAACTACCATACCTCGCGAACAGATTGACCTAACCCTAAAATTCCTATTGCATCTGAAAGAAGAAACTCGCCCGATTACAACGGTATGTGTATTTTTCACCTAGGCCATTGTGGTTAAGCGTTTGGAGCAGCAGAATTGCAAAAAATTTGTTGTCTTCTAAACCATTTCTTAGCTTCAAAGTCGCATATCTCGCGAACGGATAGACCAAACCCAGAAATTCCTGCTGCGTATGAAAGTAGAAACTCGCCCGATTACAACGGTATGTGTATTTTCTCCCTAGGCCAATCTGGTTAAGCGATTGGAGCAGCAGAATTGCGAAATATTTGTTGCCTTCTCAACCATTTCTTGGCTTCAAACTCCCATATCTCGCGAACAGATTGACCTAACCCAAAAATTCCTATTGCATCTGAAAGAAGAAACTCGCCCGATTACAACGGTATGTGTATTTTCCCCCTAGGCCATTCCAGTTAAGCGTTTGGAGCGACAGAAGGGCGAAAAATTTGTTGCCTTCTCAATCACTTCTTAGCTTCAAACTCCCATATCTCGCGAACGGATTGACCTAACCCAAAAATTCCTAATGCATCTGAAAGTAGAAACTCGCCCGATTACAACGGTATGTGTATTTTTTCCCTAGGCCTTTTTGGTTAGGCGATTGCAGCAGCAGAATTGCGAAAAATTTGTTACCTTCTCAACCATTTCTTAGCTTCAAACTCCCGTATCTCGCGAACGGATTGACCTAACCCAAAAATTCCTATTGCGTCTGAAAGTAGAAACCCGTCCGGTTACAACGGTATGTGTGTTTTTTCCCTAGGCCATTCTGGTTCAGCGGTTGGAGCAGCAGAAGTGCGAAAAATTTGTAGCCTTCTCAACCATTTCTTGGCTTCAAAGTCCCATATCTCGCGAACAGATTGACCTAACCCAAAAATTCCTGCTGCGTCTGAAAGTAGAAACTCGCCCGATTACAACGGTATGTGTACTTTTTCCCATAGGCCATCCTGGTTAAGCGTTTGGAGCAGCAGAAGTGCGAAAAATTTGTAGCCTTCTCAACCATTTCTTGGCTTCAAAGTCCCATATCTCGCGAACAGATTGACCTAACCCAAAAATTCCTGCTGCGTCTGAAAGTAGAAACTCGCCCGATTACAACGGTATGTGTACTTTTTCCCATAGGCCATCCTGGTTAAGCGTTTGGAGCAGCAGAAGTGCGAAAAATTTGTTGCGTTCTCAACCATTTCTTAGCTTCAAACTCCCATATCTCGCGATCAGATTGACCCAACCCTAAAATTCCTATTGCATCTGAAAGAAGAAACTCGCCCGATTACAACGGTATGTGTATTTTTCCCATAGGCCAATCTGGTTAAGCGATTGGAGCAGCAGAAGTGCGAAAAATTTGTAGCCTTCACAACCATTTCTTGGCTTCAAACTCCCATATCTCGCAAACAGATTGACCTAACCGACAAATTCCTGCTGCGTCTGAAAGGTGAAACTCGCCCGATTACAACGGTATGTGTATTTTTGCCATAGGCCATTCTGGTTAAGCGTTTGGAGCAGCAGAAGTGCGAAAAATTTGTTGCCTTCTCAATCATTTCTTAGCTTCAAACTACCATACCTCGCGAACAGATTGACCTAACCCTAAAATTCCTATTGCATCTGAAAGAAGAAACTCGCCCGATTACAACGGTATGTGTATTTTTCACCTAGGCCATTGTGGTTAAGCGTTTGGAGCAGCAGAATTGCAAAAAATTTGTTGTCTTCTAAACCATTTCTTAGCTTCAAAGTCGCATATCTCGCGAACGGATAGACCAAACCCAGAAATTCCTGCTGCGTATGAAAGTAGAAACTCGCCCGATTACAACGGTATGTGTATTTTCTCCCTAGGCCAATCTGGTTAAGCGATTGGAGCAGCAGAATTGCGAAATATTTGTTGCCTTCTCAACCATTTCTTGGCTTCAAACTCCCATATCTCGCGAACAGATTGACCTAACCCAAAAATTCCTATTGCATCTGAAAGAAGAAACTCGCCCGATTACAACGGTATGTGTATTTTTCCCATAGGCCATTCTGGTTAAGCGTTTGGAGCAGCAGAAGTGCGAAAAATTTGTTGCCTTCTCAATCACTTCTTAGCTTCAAACTCCCATATCTCGCGAACGGATTGACCTAACCCAAAAATTCTATTGCGTCTGAAAGTAGAAACTCGCCCGATTTAAACGGTATGTGTATTTTTTCCCTAGGCCATTCTGGTTAGGCGATTGCAGCAGCAGAATTGCGAAAAATTTGTTACCTTCTCAACCATTTCTTAGCTTCAAACTCCCGTATCTCGCGAACGGATTGACCTAACCCAAAAATTCCTGTTGCGTCTGAAAGTAGAAACTCGTCCGGTTACAACGGTATGTGTATTTTTTCCCCAGGCCAATCTGGTTAAGCGATTGGAGCAGCAGAAGTGCGAAAAATTTGTAGCCTTCACAACCATTTCTTGGCTTCAAACTCCCATATCTCGCAAACAGATTGACCTAACCGAAAAATTCCTGCTGCGTCTGAAAGGTGAAACTCGCCCGATTACAACGGTATGTGTATTTTTGCCATAGGCCATTCTGGTTAAGCGTTTGGAGCAGCAGAAGTGCGAAAAATTTGTTGCCTTCTCAATCATTTCTTAGCTTCAAACTACCATACCTCGCGAACAGATTGACCTAACCCTAAAATTCCTATTGCATCTGAAAGAAGAAACTCGCCCGATTACAACGGTATGTGTATTTTTCACCTAGGCCATTGTGGTTAAGCGTTTGGAGCAGCAGAATTGCAAAAAATTTGTTGTCTTCTAAACCATTTCTTAGCTTCAAAGTCGCATATCTCGCGAACGGATAGACCAAACCCAGAAATTCCTGCTGCGTATGAAAGTAGAAACTCGCCCGATTACAACGGTATGTGTATTTTCTCCCTAGGCCAATCTGGTTAAGCGATTGGAGCAGCAGAATTGCGAAATATTTGTTGCCTTCTCAACCATTTCTTGGCTTCAAACTCCCATATCTCGCGAACAGATTGACCTAACCCAAAAATTCCTATTGCATCTGAAAGAAGAAACTCGCCCGATTACAACGGTATGTGTATTTTCCCCCTAGGCCATTCCAGTTAAGCGTTTGGAGCGACAGAAGGGCGAAAAATTTGTTGCCTTCTCAATCACTTCTTAGCTTCAAACTCCCATATCTCGCGAACGGATTGACCTAACCCAAAAATTCCTAATGCATCTGAAAGTAGAAACTCGCCCGATTACAACGGTATGTGTATTTTTTCCCTAGGCCTTTTTGGTTAGGCGATTGCAGCAGCAGAATTGCGAAAAATTTGTTACCTTCTCAACCATTTCTTAGCTTCAAACTCCCGTATCTCGCGAACGGATTGACCTAACCCAAAAATTCCTATTGCGTCTGAAAGTAGAAGCCCGTCCGGTTACAACGGTATGTGTGTTTTTTCCCTAGGCCATTCTGGTTCAGCGGTTGGAGCAGCAGAAGTGCGAAAAATTTGTAGCCTTCTCAACCATTTCTTGGCTTCAAAGTCCCATATCTCGCGAACAGATTGACCTAACCCAAAAATTCCTGCTGCGTCTGAAAGTAGAAACTCGCCCGATTACAACGGTATGTGTACTTTTTCCCATAGGCCATCCTGGTTAAGCGTTTGGAGCAGCAGAAGTGCGAAAAATTTGTTGCGTTCTCAACCATTTCTTAGCTTCAAACTCCCATATCTCGCGAACAGATTGACCCAACCCTAAAATTCCTATTGCATCTGAAAGAAGAAACTCGCCCGATTACAACGGTATGTGTATTTTTCCCATAGGCCATTCTGGTTAAGCGTTTGGAGCAGCAGAAGTGCGAAAAATTTGTTGCCTTCTCAATCACTTCTTAGCTTCAAACTCCCATATCTCGCGAACGGATTGACCTAACCCAAAAATTCCTATTGCATCTGAAAGTAGAAACTCGCCCGATTACAACGGTATGTGTATTTTTTCCCTAGGCCATTCTGGTTAGGCGATTGCAGCAGCAGAATTGCGAAAAATTTGTTACCTTCTCAACCATTTATTAGCTTCAAACTCCCGTATCTCGCCAACGGATTGACCTAACCCAAAAATTCCTATTGCGTCTGAAAGTAGAAACTCGTCCGGTTACAACGGTATGTGTATTTTTTCCCTAGGCCATTCTGGTTCAGCGGTTGGAGCAGCAGAAGTGCGAAATATTTGTTGCCTTCTCAACCATTTCTTGGCTTTAAACTCCCATATCTCGCAAACAGATGGACCTAACCCAAAAATTCCTGCTGCGTCCGAAAGTAGAAACTCGCCCGATTACAACGGTATGTGTATTTTTTCCCAAGGGCTATCTGGTTAAGCGATTGGAGCAGCAGAAGTGCGAAAAATTTGTAGCCTTCTCAACAGTTTCTTGGCTTCAAACTCCCATATCTCGCGAACAGATTGACCTAACCCAAAAATTCCTGCTGCGTCTGAAAGTAGAAACTCGCCCGATTACAACGGTATGTGTATTTTTCCCATAGGCCATTCTGGTTAAGCGTTTGGAGCAGCAGAAGTGCGAAAAATTTGTTGCCATCTCAACCATTTCTTAGCTTCAAACTCCCATATCTCGCGAACAGATTGACCGAACCCAAAAATTCATATTGCATCTGAAAGTAGACACGCGCCCGATTACAACGGTATGTATATATTTCCCCTAGGCCATTCTGGTTAAGCGATTGGAGCAGCAGAAGTGGGAAAAATTTGTTGCCTGCTCAACCATTTCTTAGCTTCAAACTCCCATATCTCGCGAACGGATTGACCTAACCCAAAAATTCTATTGCGTCTGAAAGTAGAAACTCGTCCCGTTACAACGGTATGTGTATTTTTTCCCAAGGCCAATCTGGTTAAGCGATTGGAGCAGCAGAAGTGCGAAAAATTTGTAGCCTTCTCAACAATTTCTTGGCTTCAAACTCCCATATCTCGCGAACAGATTGACCTAACCCAAAAATTCCTGCTGCGTCTGAAAGTAGAAACTCGCCCGACTACAACGGTATGTGTATTTTTCCCATAGGCCATTCTGGTTAAGCGTTTGGAGCAGCAGAAGTGCGAAAAATTTGTTGCCTTCTCAACCATTTCTTAGCTTCAAACTCCCATATCTCGCGAACAGATTGACCTAACCCTAAAATTCCTATTGCATCTGAAAGAAGAAACTCGCCCGATTGCAACGGTATGTGTATTTTTCCCCTAGGCCATTGTGGTTAAGCGTTTGGAGCAGCAGAATTGCAAAAAATTTGTTGTCTTCTAAACCATTTCTTAGCTTCAAAGTCCCATATCTCGCGAACGGATAGACCAAACCCAGAAATTCCTGCTGCGTATGAAAGTAGAAACTCGCCTGATTACAACGGTATGTGTATTTTCTCCCTAGGCCAATCTGGTTAAGCGATTGGAGCAGCAGAATTGCGAAATATTTGTTGCCTTCTCAAACATTTCTTGGCTTCAAACTCCCATATCTCGCGAACAGATTGACCTAACCCAAAAATTCCTGCTGCGTCTGAAAGTAGAAAGTCGCCCGATTACAACGGTATGTGTATTTTTTCCCTGGGCCATTCTGGTTAAGCGTTTGGAGCAGCAGAATTGCGAAATATTTGTTGCCTTCTCAATCACTTCTAGGTTTCAAACTCCCATATCTCGCGAACAGATTGACCTAACCCAAAAATTCCTGCTGCGTCTGAAAGTAGAAACTCGCCCGATTACAACGGTATGTGTATTTTTTCCCTAGGCCATTCTGGTCAAGCGTTTGGAGCAGCAGAAATGCGAAAAATTTGTTGTCTTCTCACTCATTTCTTAGCTTTAAACTCCCATATCTCGCGAACGGATTGACCTAACGCAAAAATTCTTATTGCATCTGAAGGTAGAAACCCGCCCGATTACAACGGTATGTGTATTTTTCCCCTAGGCCATTCTGGTTAAGCGTTTGGAGCAGCAGAAGTGCGAAAAATTTGGTGTCTTCTCTACTATTTCTTAGCTTCAAACTCCCATATCTCGCGAACGGATTGACCGAACCCAAAAATTCCTATTGCATCTGAAAGTAGAAACTCGCCCGATTACAACGGTATGTGTATTTTCCCCCTAGGCCATTCTGGTTAAGCGTTTGGAGCAACAGAAGTGCGAAAAATTTGTTGCCTTCTCAATCACTTCTTAGCTTCAAACTCCCATATCTCGCGAACGGATTGACCTAACCCAAAAATTCCTATTGTATCTGAAAGTAGAAACTCGCCCGATTACAACGGTATGTGTATTTTTTCCCTAGGCCATTCTGGTTAGGCGATTGCAGCAGCAGAATTGCGAAAAATTTGTTACCTTCTCAACCATTTCTTAGCTTTAAACTCCCGTATCTCGCGAACGGATTGACCTAACCCAAAAATTCCTATTGGGTCTGAAAGTAGAAACTCGTCCGGTTACAACGGTATGTTTATTTTTTCCCTAGGCCATTCTGGTTCAGCGGTTGGAGCAGCACAAGCGCGAAATATTTGTTGCCTTCTCAACCATTTCTTGGCTTTAAACTCCCATATCTCGCAAACAGATTGTCCTAACCCAAAAATTCCTATTGCATCTGAAAGTAGATACTCGCCCGATTACAACGGTATGTGTATTTTCCCCTAGGCCATTCTGGTTAAGCGTTTGGAGCAGCAGAAGTGCGAAAAATTTGGTGTCTTCTCTACTATTTCTTAGCTTCAAACTCCCATATCTCGCGAACGGATTGACCGAACCCAAAAATTCCTATTGCATCTGAAAGTAGAAACTCGCCCGATTACAACGGTATGTGTATTTTCCCCCTAGGCCATTCTGGTTAAGCGTTTGGAGCAACAGAAGTGCGAAAAATTTGTTGCCTTCTCAATCACTTCTTAGCTTCAAACTCCCATATCTCGCGAACGGATTGACCTAACCCAAAAATTCCTATTGTATCTGAAAGTAGAAACTCGCCCGATTACAACGGTATGTGTATTTTTTCCCTAGGCCATTCTGGTTAGGCGATTGCAGCAGCAGAATTGCGAAAAATTTGTTACCTTCTCAACCATTTCTTAGCTTTAAACTCCCGTATCTCGCGAACGGATTGACCTAACCCAAAAATTCCTATTGGGTCTGAAAGTAGAAACTCGTCCGGTTACAACGGTATGTTTATTTTTTCCCTAGGCCATTCTGGTTCAGCGGTTGGAGCAGCACAAGCGCGAAATATTTGTTGCCTTCTCAACCATTTCTTGGCTTTAAACTCCCATATCTCGCGAACGGATTGACCTAACCCAAAAATTCCTATTGTATCTGAAAGTAGAAACTCGCCCGATTACAACGGTATGTTTATTTTTTCCCTAGGCCATTCTGGTTAGGCGATTGCAGCAGCAGAATTGCGAAAAATTTGTTACCTTCTCAACCATTTCTTAGCTTTAAACTCCCGTATCTCGCGAACGGATTGACCTAACCCAAAAATTCCTATTGGGTCTGAAAGTAGAAACTCGTCCGGTTACAACGGTATGTTTATTTTTTCCCTAGGCCATTCTGGTTCAGCGGTTGGAGCAGCACAAGCGCGAAATATTTGTTGCCTTCTCAACGATTTCTTGGCTTTAAACTCCCATATCTCGCAAACAGATTGACCTAACCCAAAAATTCCTATTGCATCTGAAAGTAGATACTCGCCCGATTACAACGGTATGTGTATTTTCTCCCTAGGCTATTCTGGTTAAGCGTTCGGAGCAGCAGAAATACGAAAAATTTGTTGTCTTCTCAACCATTTCTTAGCTTCAAACTCCCATTTCTCGCGAACGGATTGACCTAACCCAAAAATTCCTATTGCATCTGAAGGTAGAAACTCGCCCGATTACAACGGTAAGTGTATTTTTTCCCATAGGCCATTCTGGTTAAGCGTTTGGAGCAGCAGAAGTGCGAAAAATTGGGTGTCTTCTCTACTATTTCTTAGCTTCAAACTCCCATATCTCGCGAACGGATTGACCGAACCCAAAAATTCCTATTGCATCTGAAAGTAGAAACTCGCCCGATTACAACGGTATGTGTATTTTCCCCTAGGCCATTCTGGTTAAGCGTTTGGAGCAGCAGAAGTGCGAAAAATTTGGTGTCTTCTCTACTATTTCTTAGCTTCAAACTCCCATATCTCGCGAACGGATTGACCGAACCCAAAAATTCCTATTGCATCTGAAAGTAGAAACTCGCCCGATTACAACGGTATGTGTATTTTCCCCCTAGGCCATTCTGGTTAAGCGTTTGGAGCAACAGAATTGCGAAAAATTTGTTGCCTTCTCAATCACTTCTTAGCTTCAAACTCCCATATCTCGCGAACGGATTGACCTAACCCAAAAATTCCTATTGTATCTGAAAGTAGAAACTCGCCCGATTACAACGGTATGTGTATTTTTTCCCTAGGCCATTCTGGTTAGGCGATTGCAGCAGCAGAATTGCGAAAAATTTGTTACCTTCTCAACCATTTCTTAGCTTTAAACTCCCGTATCTCGCGAACGGATTGACCTAACCCAAAAATTCCTATTGGGTCTGAAAGTAGAAACTCGTCCGGTTACAACGGTATGTTTATTTTTTCCCTAGGCCATTCTGGTTCAGCGGTTGGAGCAGCACAAGCGCGAAATATTTGTTGCCTTCTCAACCATTTCTTGGCTTTAAACTCCCATATCTCGCAAACAGATTGACCTAACCCAAAAATTCCTATTGCATCTGAAAGTAGATACTCGCCCGATTACAACGGTATGTGTATTTTCTCCCTAGGCTATTCTGGTTAAGCGTTCGGAGCAGCAGAAATACGAAAAATTTGTTGTCTTCTCAACCATTTCTTAGCTTCAAACTCCCATTTCTCGCGAACGGATTGACCTAACCCAAAAATTCCTATTGCATCTGAAGGTAGAAACTCGCCCGATTACAACGGTAAGTGTATTTTTTCCCATAGGCCATTCTGGTTAAGCGTTTGGAGCAGCAGAAGTGCGAAAAATTGGGTGTCTTCTCTACTATTTCTTAGCTTCAAACTCCCATATCTCGCGAACGGATTGACCGAACCCAAAAATTCCTATTGCATCTGAAAGTAGAAACTCGCACGATTACAACGGTATGTGTATTTTCCCCCTAGGCCATTCTGGTTAAGCGTTTGAAGCAACAGAAGTGCGAAAAATTTGTTGCCTTCTCAATCACTTCTTAGCTTCAAACTCCCATATCTCGCGAACGGATTGACCTAACCCAAAAATTCCTATTGCATCTGAAAGTAGAAACTCGCCCTATTACAACGGTATGTTTATTTTTTCCCTAGGCCATTCTGGTTCAGCGGTTGGAGCAGCACAAGTGCGAAATATTTGTTGCCTTCTCAACCCTTTCTTGGCTTTAAACTCCCATATCTCGCAAACACATTGACCTAACCCAAAAATTCCTATTGCATCTGAAAGTAGAAACTCGCCCGATTACAAAGGTATGTGTATTTTTCCCATAGGCCATTCTGGTTAAGCGTTTGGAGCAGCAGAAGTGCGAAAAATTTGTTGCCTTCTCAACCATTTCTTAGCTTCAAACTCCCGTATCTCGCGAACGGACTGACCTAACCCAAAAATTCCTATTGTGTCTGAAAGTAGAATCTCGTCCGGTTACAACGGTATGTGTATTTTTTCCCTAGGCCATTCTGGTTAAGCGTTTGGAGCAACAGAATTGCGAAAAATGTGTTGCCTTCTCAATCATTTCTTAGCTTCAAACTCCCATATCTCGCGAACGGAATGACCTAACCCAAAAATTACTATTGCATCTGAAAGCAGAAACTCGCCCGATTACAACGGTATGTGTATTTTTTCCCTAGGCCACTCTGGTTAAGCGATTGGAGCAGCAGAAGTGCGAAAAATTTGTTACCTTCTCAACCATTTCTTAGCTTCAAACTCCCGTATCTCGCGAACGGATTGACCTAACCCAAAAATTCCTATTGCGTCTGAAAGTAGAAACCCGTCCGGTTACAACGGTATGTGTGTTTTTTCCCTAGGCCATTCTGGTTCAGCGGTTGGAGCAGCAGAAGTGCGAAAAATTTGTAGCCTTCTCAACCATTTCTTGGCTTCAAAGTCCCATATCTCGCGAACAGATTGACCTAACCCAAAAATTCCTGCTGCGTCTGAAAGTAGAAACTCGCCCGATTACAACGGTATGTGTACTTTTTCCCATAGGCCATCCTGGTTAAGCGTTTGGAGCAGCAGAAGTGCGAAAAATTTGTTGCGTTCTCAACCATTTCTTAGCTTCAAACTCCCATATCTCGCGAACAGATTGACCCAACCCTAAAATTCCTATTGCATCTGAAGGAAGAAACTCGCCCGATTACAACGGTATGTGTATTTTTCCCATAGGCCATTCTGGTTAAGCGTTTGGAGCAGCAGAAGTGCGAAAAATTTGTTGCCTTCTCAATCACTTCTTAGCTTCAAACTCCCATATCTCGCGAACGGATTGACCTAACCCAAAAATTCCTATTGCATCTGAAAGTAGAAACTCGCCCGATTACAACGGTATGTGTATTTTTTCCCTAGGCCATTCTGGTTAGGCGATTGCAGCAGCAGAATTGCGAAAAATTTGTTACCTTCTCAACCATTTATTAGCTTCAAACTCCCGTATCTCGCCAACGGATTGACCTAACCGAAAAATTCCTATTGCGTCTGAAAGTAGAAACTCGTCCGGTTACAACGGTATGTGTATTTTTTCCCTAGGCCATTCTGGTTCAGCGGTTGGAGCAGCAGAAGTGCGAAATATTTGTTGCCTTCTCAACCATTTCTTGGCTTTAAACTCCCATATCTCGCAAACAGATTGACCTAACCCAAAAATTCCTGCTGCGTCCGAAAGTAGAAACTCGCCCGATTACAACGGTATGTGTATTTTTTCCCAAGGGCTATCTGGTTAAGCGATTGGAGGAGCAGAAGTGCGAAAAATTTGTAGCCTTCTCAACAGTTTCTTGGCTTCAAACTCCCATATCTCGCGAACAGATTGACCTAACCCAAAAATTCCTGCTGCGTCTGAAAGTAGAAACTCGCCCGATTACAACGGTATGTGTATTTTTCCCATAGGCCATTCTGGTTAAGCGTTTGGAGCAGCAGAAGTGCGAAAAATTTGTTGCCATCTCAACCATTTCTTAGCTTCAAACTCCCATATCTCGCGAACAGATTGACCGAACCCAAAAATTCATATTGCATCTGAAAGTAGACACGCGCCCGATTACAACGGTATGTATATATTTCCCCTAGGCCATTCTGGTTAAGCGATTGGAGCAGCAGAAGTGGGAAAAATTTGTTGCCTGCTCAACCATTTCTTAGCTTCAAACTCCCATATCTCGCGAACGGATTGACCTAACCCAAAAATTCTATTGCGTCTGAAAGTAGAAACTCGTCCCGTTACAACGGTATGTGTATTTTTTCCCAAGGCCAATCTGGTTAAGCGATTGGAGCAGCAGAAGTGCGAAAAATTTGTAGCCTTCTCAACAATTTCTTGGCTTCAAACTCCCATATCTCGCGAACAGATTGACCTAACCCAAAAATTCCTGCTGCGTCTGAAAGTAGAAACTCGCCCGATTACAACGGTATGTGTATTTTTCCCATAGGCCATTCTGGTTAAGCGTTTGGAGCAGCAGAAGTGCGAAAAATTTGTTGCCTTCTCAACCATTTCTTAGCTTCAAACTCCCATATCTCGCGAACAGATTGACCTAACCCTAAAATTCCTATTGCATCTGAAAGAAGAAACTCGCCCGATTGCAACGGTATGTGTATTTTTCCCCTAGGCCATTGTGGTTAAGCGTTTGGAGCAGCAGAATTGCGAAAAATTTGTTGTCTTCTAAACCATTTCTTAGCTTCAAAGTCCCATATCTCGCGAACGGATAGACCAAACCCAGAAATTCCTGCTGCGTATGAAACTAGAAACTCGCCCGATTACAACGGTATGTGTATTTTCTCCCTAGGCCAATCTGGTTAAGCGATTGGAGCAGCAGAATTGCGAAATATTTGTTGCCTTCTCAAACATTTCCTGGCTTCAAACTCCCATATCTCGCGAACAGATTGACCTAACCCAAAAATTCCTGCTGCGTCTGAAAGTAGAAAGTCGCCCGATTACAACGGTATGTGTATTTTTTCCCTGGGCCATTCTGATTAAGCGTTTGGAGCAGCAGAATTGCGAAATATTTGTTGCCTTCTCAATCACTTCTAGGTTTCAAACTCCCATATCTCGCGAACAGATTGACCTAACCCAAAAATTCCTGCTGCGTCTGAAAGTAGAAACTCGCCCGATTACAACGGTATGTGTATTTTTTCCCTAGGCCATTCTGGTCAAGCGTTTGGAGCAGCAGAAATGCGAAAAATTTGTTGTCTTCTCACTCATGTCTTAGCTTTAAACTCCCATATCTCGCGAACGGATTGACCTAACGCAAAAATTCTTATTGCATCTGAAGGTAGAAACCCGCCCGATTACAACGGTATGTGTATTTTTCCCCTAGGCCATTCTGGTTAAGCGTTTGGAGCAGCAGAAGTGCGAAAAATTTGGTGTCTTCTCTACTATTTCTTAGCTTCAAACTCCCATATCTCGCGAACGGATTGACCGAACCCAAAAATTCCTATTGCATCTGAAAGTAGAAACTCGCCCGATTACATCGGTATGTGTATTTTCCCCCTAGGCCATTCTGGTTAAGCGTTTGGAGCAACAGAAGTGCGAAAAATTTGTTGCCTTCTCAATCACTTCTTAGCTTCAAACTCCCATATCTCGCGAACGGATTGACCTAACCCAAAAATTCCTATTGTATCTGAAAGTAGAAACTCGCCCGATTACAACGGTATGTGTATTTTTTCCCTAGGCCATTCTGGTTAGGCGATTGCAGCAGCAGAATTGCGAAAAATTTGTTACCTTCTCAACCATTTCTTAGCTTTAAACTCCCGTATCTCGCGAACGGATTGACCTAACCCAAAAATTCCTATTGGGTCTGAAAGTAGAAACTCGTCCGGTTACAACGGTATGTTTATTTTTTCCCTAGGCCATTCTGGTTCAGCGGTTGGAGCAGCACAAGCGCGAAATATTTGTTGCCTTCTCAACCATTTCTTGGCTTTAAACTCCCATATCTCGCAAACAGATTGACCTAACCCAAAAATTCCTATTGCATCTGAAAGTAGATACTCGCCCGATTACAACGGTATGTGTATTTTCCCCTAGGCCATTCTGGTTAAGCGTTTGGAGCAGCAGAAGTGCGAAAAATTTGGTGTCTTCTCTACTATTTCTTAGCTTCAAACCCCCATATCTCGCGAACGGATTGACCGAACCCAAAAATTCCTATTGCATCTGAAAGTAGAAACTCGCCCGATTACAACGGTATGTGTATTTTCCCCCTAGGCCATTCTGGTTAAGCGTTTGGAGCAACAGAAGTGCGAAAAATTTGTTGCCTTCTCAATCACTTCTTAGCTTCAAAGTCCCATATCTCGCGAACGGATTGACCTAACCCAAAAATTCCTATTGTATCTGAAAGTAGAAACTCGCCCGATTACAACGGTATGTGTATTTTTTCCCTAGGCCATTCTGGTTAGGCGATTGCAGCAGCAGAATTGCGAAAAATTTGTTACCTTCTCAACCATTTCTTAGCTTTAAACTCCCGTATCTCGCGAACGGATTGACCTAACCCAAAAATTCCTATTGGGTCTGAAAGTAGAAACTCGTCCGGTTACAACGGTATGTTTATTTTTTCCCTAGGCCATTCTGGTTCAGCGGTTGGAGCAGCACAAGCGCGAAATATTTGTTGCCTTCTCAACCATTTCTTGGCTTTAAACTCCCATATCTCGCAAACAGATTGAACTAACCCAAAAATTCCTGCTGCTTCTGAAAGTAGAAAGTCGCCCGATTTCAACGGTATCTATATATTTCCCCTAGGCCATTCTGGTTAAGCGTTTGGAGTAGCAGAAGTGCGAAAAATTTGTTGTCTTCTCAAATATTTCTTAGCTTCAAACTCCCATATCTCGCGAAAGGATAGATCAAACCCAGAAATTCCTGCTGCGTGCGAAAGTAGAAACTCGCCCGATTACAACGGTATGTGTTTTTTTCCCTAGGCCAATCTGGTTAAGCGATTGCAGCAGCAGAATTGCGAAAAATTTGTTACCTTCTCAACCATTTCTTAGCTTTAAACTCCCGTATCTCGCGAACGGATTGACCTAACCCAAAAATTCCTATTGGGTCTGAAAGTAGAAACTCGTCCGGTTACAGCGGTATGTTTATTTTTTCCCTAGGCCATTCTGGTTCAGCGGTTGGAGCAGCACAAGCGCGAAATATTTGTTGCCTTCTCAACCATTTCTTGGCTTTAAACTCCCATATCTCGCAAACAGATTGACCTAACCCAAAAATTCCTATTGCATCTGAAAGTAGATACTCGCCCGATTACAACGGTATGTGTATTTTTCCCCTAGGCCAATCTGGTTAAGCGATTGGAGCAGCAGAATTGCAAAAAATTTGTTGTCTTCTAAACCATTTCTTAGCTTCAAAGTCCCATATCTCGCGAACGGATTGGCCAAACCCAGAAATTCCTGCTGCGTATGAAAGTAGAAACTAGCCCGATTACAACGGTATGAGTATTTTCTCCCTAGGCTATTCTGGTTAAGCGTTCGGAGCAGCAGAAATACGAAAAATTTGTTGTCTTCTCAACCATTTCTTAGCTTCAAACTCCCATTTCTCGCGAACGGATTGACCTAACCCAAAAATTCCTATTGCATCTGAAGGTAGAAACTCGCCCGATTACAACGGTAAGTGTATTTTTTCCCATAGGCCATTCTGGTTAAGCGTTTGGAGCAGCAGAAGTGCGAAAAATTTGTTGCCTTCTCAACCATTTCTTAGCTTCAAACTCCCATATCTCGCGAACAGATTGACCTAACCCTAAAATTCCTATTGCATCTGAAAGAAGAAACTCGCCCGATTGCAACGGTATGTGTATTTTTCCCCTAGGCCATTGTGGTTAAGCGTTTGGAGCAGCAGAATTGCAAAAAATTTGTTGTCTCCTAGACCATTTCTTAGCTTCAAAGTCCCATATCTCGCGAACGGATAGACCAAACCCAGAAATTCCTGCTGCGTATGAAACTAGAAACTCGCCCGATTACAACGGTATGTGTATTTTCTCCCTAGGCCAATCTGGTTAAGCGATTGGAGCAGCAGGATTGCGAAATATTTGTTGCCTTCTCAACCATTTCTTGGCTTCAAACTCCCATATCTCGCGAACAGATTGACCTAACCCAAAAATTCCTGCTGCGTCTGAAAGTAGAAAGTCGCCCGATTACAACGGTATGTGTATTTTTTCCTGGGCCATTCTGATTAAGCGTTTGGAGCAGCAGAAGTGCGAAAAATTGGGTGTCTTCTCTACTATTTCTTAGCTTCAAACTCCCATATCTCGGGAACGGATTGACCGAACCCAAAAATTCCTATTGCATCTGAAAGTAGAAACTCGCCCGATTACAACGGTATGTGTATTTTCCCCCTAGGCCATTCTGGTTAAGCGTTTGAAGCAACAGAAGTGCGAAAAATTTGTTGCCTTCTCAATCACTTCTTAGCTTCAAACTCCCATATCTCATGAACGGATTGACCTAACCCAAAAATTCCTATTGCATCTGAAAGTAGAAACTCGCCCTATTACAACGGTATGTGTATTTTTTCCCTAGGCCATTCTGGTTAGGCGATTGCAGCAGCAGAATTGCGAAAAATTTGTTACCTTCTCAACCATTTCTTAGCTTTAAACTCCCATATCTCGCGAACGGATTGACCTAACCCAAAAATTCCTATTGCATCTGAAAGTAGAAACTCGCCCGATTACAACGGTATGTGTATTTTTTCCCTAGGCCATTCTGGTTAGGCGATTGCAGCAGCAGAATTGCGAAAAATTTGTTACCTTCTCAACCATTTATTAGCTTCAAACTCCCGTATCTCGCCAACGGATTGACCTAACCCAAAAATTCCTATTGCGTCTGAAAGTAGAAACTCGTCCGGTTACAACGGTATGTGTATTTTTTCCCTAGGCCATTCTGGTTCAGCGGTTGGAGCAGCAGAAGTGCGAAATATTTGTTGCCTTCTCAACCATTTCTTGGCTTTAAACTCCCATATCTCGCAAACAGATTGACCTAACCCAAAAATTCCTGCTGCGTCCGAAAGTAGAAACTCGCCCGATTACAACGGTATGTGTATTTTTTCCCAGGGGCTATCTGGTTAAGCGATTGGAGCAGCAGAAGTGCGAAAAATTTGTAGCCTTCTCAACAGTTTCTTGGCTTCAAACTCCCATATCTCGCGAACAGATTGACCTAACCCAAAAATTCCTGCTGCGTCTGAAAGTAGAAACTCGCCCGATTACAACGGTATGTGTATTTTTCCCATAGGCCATTCTGGTTAAGCGTTTGGAGCAGCAGAAGTGCGAAAAATTTGTTGCCATCTCAACCATTTCTTAGCTTCAAACTCCCATATCTCGCGAACAGATTGACCGAACCCAAAAATTCATATTGCATCTGAAAGTAGACACGCGCCACATTACAACGGTATGTATATATTTCCCCTAGGCCATTCTGGTTAAGCGATTGGAGCAGCAGAAGTGGGAAAAATTTGTTGCCTGCTCAACCATTTCTTAGCTTCAAACTCCCATATCTCGCGAACGGATTGACCTAACCCAAAAATTCTATTGCGTCTGAAAGTAGAAACTCGTCCCGTTAGAACGGTATGTGTATTTTTTCCCAAGGCCAATCTGGTTAAGCGATTGGAGCAGCAGAAGTGCGAAAAATTTGTAGCCTTCTCAACAGTTTCTTGGCTTCAAACTCCCATATCTCGCGAACAGATTGACCTAACCCAAAAATTCCTGCTGCGTCTGAAAGTAGAAACTCGCCCGATTACAACGGTATGTGTATTTTTCCCATAGGCCATTCTGGTTAAGCGTTTGGAGCAGCAGAAGTGCGAAAAATTTGTTGCCTTCTCAACCATTTCTTAGCTTCAAACTCCCATATCTCGCGAACAGATTGACCTAACCCTAAAATTCCTATTGCATCTGAAAGAAGAAACTCGCCCGATTGCAACGGTATGTGTATTTTTCCCCTAGGCCATTGTGGTTAAGCGTTTGGAGCAGCAGAATTGCAAAAAATTTGTTGTCTTCTAAACCATTTCTTAGCTTCAAAGTCCCATATCTCGCGAACGGATAGACCAAACCCAGAAATTCCTGCTGCGTATGAAACTAGAAACTCGCCCGATTACAACGGTATGTATATATTTCCCCTAGGCCAATCTGGTTAAGCGATTGGAGCAGCAGAATTGCGAAATATTTGTTGCCTTCTCAAACATTTCTTGGCTTCAAACTCCCATATCTCGCGAACAGATTGACCTAACCCAAAAATTCCTGCTGCGTCTGAAAGTAGAAAGTCGCCCGATTACAACGGTATGTGTATTTTTTCCCTGGGCCATTCTGATTAAGCGTTTGGAGCAGCAGAATTGCGAAATATTTGTTGCCTTCTCAATCACTTCTAGGTTTCAAACTCCCATATCTCGCGAACAGATTGACCTAACCCAAAAATTCCTGCTGCGTCTGAAAGTAGAAACTCGCCCGATTACAACGGTATGTGTATTTTTTCCCTAGGCCATTCTGGTCAAGCGTTTGGAGCAGCAGAAATGCGAAAAATTTGTTGTCTTCTCACTCATTTCTTAGCTTCAAACTCCCATATCTCGCGAACGGATAGACCGAACCCAAAAATTCCTATTGCATCTGAAAGAAGAAACTCGCCCGATTACAACGGTATGTGTATTTTCCCCCTAGGCCATTCTGGTTAAGCGTTTGGAGCAACAGAAGTGCGAAAAATTTGTTGCCTTCTCAATCACTTCTTAGCTTCAAACTCCCATATCTCGCGAACGGATTGACCTAACCCAAAAATTCCTATTGTATCTGAAAGTAGAAACTCGCCCGATTACAACGGTATGTGTATTTTTTCCCTAGGCCATTCTGGTTAGGCGATTGCAGCAGCAGAATTGCGAAAAATTTGTTACCTTCTCAACCATTTCTTAGCTTTAAACTCCCGTATCTCGCGAACGGATTGACCTAACCCAAAAATTCCTATTGGGTCTGAAAGTAGAAACTCGTCCGGTTACAACGGTATGTTTATTTTTTCCCTAGGCCATTCTGGTTCAGCGGTTGGAGCAGCACAAGCGCGAAATATTTGTTGCCTTCTGAACCATTTCTTGGCTTTAAACTCCCATATCTCGCAAACAGATTGACCTAACCCAAAAATTCCTATTGCATCTGAAAGTAGATACTCGCCCGATTACAACGGTATGTGTATTTTCCCCTAGGCCATTCTGGTTAAGCGTTTGGAGCAGCAGAAGTGCGAAAAATTTGGTGTCTTCTCTACTATTTCTTAGCTTCAAACTCCCATATCTCGCGAACGGATTGACCGAACCCAAAAATTCCTATTGCATCTGAAAGTAGAAACTCGCCCGATTACAACGGTATGTGCATTTTCCCCCTAGGCCATTCTGGTTAAGCGTTTGGAGCAACAGAAGTGCGAAAAATTTGTTGCCTTCTCAATCACTTCTTAGCTTCAAAGTCCCATATCTCGCGAACGGATTGACCTAACCCAAAAATTCCTATTGTATCTGAAAGTAGAAACTCGCCCGATTACAACGGTATGTGTATTTTTTCCCTAGGCCATTCTGGTTGGGCGATTGCAGCAGCAGAATTGCGAAAAATTTGTTACCTTCTCAACCATTTCTTAGCTTTAAACTCCCGTATCTCGCGAACGGATTGACCTAACCCAAAAATTCCTATTGGGTCTGAAAGTAGAAACTCGTCCGGTTACAACGGTATGTTTATTTTTTCCCTAGGCCATTCTGGTTCAGCGGTTGGAGCAGCACAAGCGCGAAATATTTGTTGCCTTCTCAACCATTTCTTGGCTTTAAACTCCCATATCTCGCAAACAGATTGAACTAACCCAAAAATTCCTGCTGCTTCTGAAAGTAGAAAGTCGCCCGATTTCAACGGTATCTATATATTTCCCCTAGGCCATTCTGGTTAAGCGTTTGGAGTAGCAGAAGTGCGAAAAATTTGTTGTCTTCTCAAATATTTCTTAGCTTCAAACTCCCATATCTCGCGAAAGGATAGATCAAACCCAGAAATTCCTGCTGCGTGCGAAAGTAGAAACTCGCCCGATTACAACGGTATGTGTTTTTTTCCCTAGGCCAATCTGGTTAAGCGATTGGAGCAGCAGAAGTGCGAAAAATTTGTTGCCTTCTCAACCATTTCTTACCTTCAAACTCCCATATCTCGCGAACGGATTGACCTGACCCAAAAATTCCTATTGCGTCTGAAAGTAGGAACTCGTCCGGTTACAACGGTATGTGTATATTTCCCCTAGGCCATTCTGGTTAAGCGTTTGGAGCAGCAGAAGCGCCAAAAATTTGTTGTCTTCTCAACTATTTCTTAGCTTCAAACTCCCATATCTCGCGAACGGATTGACCGAACCCAAAAATTCTTATTGCATCTGAAAGTAGAAACTCGCCCGATTACAACGGTATGTGTATTTTCCCCCTAGGCCATTCTGGTTAAGCGACTGGAGCAGCAGAAGTGCAAAAAATTTGCTGTCTTGTCGACCATTTCTTAGCTTCAAAGTCCCATATCTCGCGAACGGATTGACCAAACACAGAAATTCCTGCTGCGTCTGAAAGTACAAACTCGCTCGATTACAACGGTATTTGTATTTCTTCCCTAGGCCATTCTGGTTAAGCGTTTGGAGCAACAGAAGTGCGAAAAATTTGTTGCCTTCTCAATCACTTCTTAGCTTCAAACTCCCATATCTCGCGAACAGATTGACCTAACCCAAAAATCCCTGCTGCGTCTGAAAGTAGAAACTCGCCCGATTACAACGGTATGTGTATTTTTTCCCTAGGCCATTCTGGTTAAGCGTTTGGAGTAGCAGAAGTGCAAAAAATTTGTTGTCTTCTCAACTATTTCTTAGCTTCAAACTCCCATATCTCGCGAACGGATTGATCTAACCCAAAAATTCCTATTGCATCTGAATGTAGAAACTCGCCCGACTACAACGGTATGTGTATTTTCCCCCTAGGCCATTCTGGTTAAGCGTTTGGAGCAACAGAAGTGCGAAAAATTTGTTGCCTTCTCAATCACTTCTTAGCTTCAAACTCCCATATCTCGCGAACGGATTGACCTAACCCAAAAATTCCTATTGTATCTGAAAGTAGAAACTCGCCCGATTACAACGGTATGTGTATTTTTTCCCTAGGCCATTCTGGTTAGGCGATTGCAGCAGCAGAATTGCGAAAAATTTGTTACCTTCTCAACCATTTCTTAGCTTTAAACTCCCGTATCTCGCGAACGGATTGACCTAACCCAAAAATTCCTATTGGGTCTGAAAGTAGAAACTCGTCCGGTTACAACGGTATGTTTATTTTTTCCCTAGGCCATTCTGGTTCAGCGGTTGGAGCAGCACAAGCGCGAAATATTTGTTGCCTTCTCAACCATTTCTTGGCTTTAAACTCCCATATCTCGCAAACAGATTGACCTAACCCAAAAATTCCTATTGCATCTGAAAGTAGATACTCGCCCGATTACAACGGTATGTGTATTTTTCCCCTAGGCCAATCTGGTTAAGCGATTGGAGCAGCAGAATTGCAAAAAATTTGTTGTCTTCTAAACCATTTCTTAGCTTCAAAGTCCCATATCTCGCGAACGGATTGGCCAAACCCAGAAATTCCTGCTGCGTATGAAAGTAGAAACTAGCCCGATTACAACGGTATGAGTATTTTCTCCCTAGGCTATTCTGGTTAAGCGTTCGGAGCAGCAGAAATACGAAAAATTTGTTGTCTTCTCAACCATTTCATAGCTTCAAACTCCCATTTCTCGCGAACGGATTGACCTAACCCAAAAATTCCTATTGCATCTGAAGGTAGAAACTCGCCCGATTACAACGGTAAGTGTATTTTTTCCCATAGGCCATTCTGGTTAAGCGTTTGGAGCAGCAGAAGTGCGAAAAATTTGTTGCCTTCTCAACCATTTCTTAGCTTCAAACTCCCATATCTCGCGAACAGATTGACCTAACCCTAAAATTCCTATTGCATCTGAAAGAAGAAACTCGCCCGATTGCAACGGTATGTGTATTTTTCCCCTAGGCCATTGTGGTTAAGCGTTTGGAGCAGCAGAATTGCAAAAAATTTGTTGTCTCCTAGACCATTTCTTAGCTTCAAAGTCCCATATCTCGCGAACGGATAGACCAAACCCAGAAATTCCTGCTGCGTATGAAACTAGAAACTCGCCCGATTACAACGGTATGTGTATTTTCTCCCTAGGCCAATCTGGTTAAGCGATTGGAGCAGCAGGATTGCGAAATATTTGTTGCCTTCTCAACCATTTCTTGGCTTCAAACTCCCATATCTCGCGAACAGATTGACCTAACCCAAAAATTCCTGCTGCGTCTGAAAGTAGAAAGTCGCCCGATTACAACGGTATGTGTATTTTTTCCCTGGGCCATTCTGATTAAGCGTTTGGAGCAGCAGAAGTGCGAAAAATTGGGTGTCTTCTCTACTATTTCTTAGCTTCAAACTCCCATATCTCGGGAACGGATTGACCGAACCCAAAAATTCCTATTGCATCTGAAAGTAGAAACTCGCCCGATTACAACGGTATGTGTATTTTTTCCCTAGGCCATTCTGGTTAGGCGATTGCAGCAGCAGAATTGCGAAAAATTTGTTACCTTCTCAACCATTTCTTAGCTTTAAACTCCCATATCTCGCGAACGGATTGACCTAACCCAAAAATTCCTATTGCATCTGAAAGTAGAAACTCGCCCGATTACAACGGTATGTGTATTTTTTCCCAAGGGCTATCTGGTTAAGCGATTGGAGCAGCAGAAGTGCGAAAAATTTGTAGCCTTCTCAACAGTTTCTTGGCTTCAAACTCCCATATCTCGCGAACAGATTGACCTAACCCAAAAATTCCTGCTGCGTCTGAAAGTAGAAACTCGCCCGATTACAACGGTATGTGTATTTTTTCCCTAGGCCATTCTGGTTCAGCGGTTGGAGCAGCAGAAGTGCGAAATATTTGTTGCCTTCTCAACCATTTCTTGGCTTTAAACTCCCATATCTCGCAAACAGATTGACCTAACCCAAAAATTCCTGCTGCGTCCGAAAGTAGAAACTCGCCCGATTACAACGGTATGTGTATTTTTTCCCAAGGGCTATCTGGTTAAGCGATTGGAGCAACAGAAGTGCGAAAAATTTGTAGCCTTCTCAACAGTTTCTTGGCTTCAAACTCCCATATCTCGCGAACAGATTGACCTAACCCAAAAATTCCTGCTGCGTCTGAAAGTAGAAACTCGCCCGATTACAACGGTATGTGTATTTTTCCCATAGGCCATTCTGGTTAAGCGTTTGGAGCAGCAGAAGTGCGAAAAATTTGTTGCCATCACAACCATTTCTTAGCTTCAAACTCCCATATCTCGCGAACAGATTGACCGAACCCAAAAATTCATATTGCATCTGAAAGTAGACACGCGCCACATTACAACGGTATGTATATATTTCCCCTAGGCCATTCTGGTTAAGCGATTGGAGCAGCAGAAGTGGGAAAAATTTGTTGCCTGCTCAACCATTTCTTAGCTTCAAACTCCCATATCTCGCGAACGGATTGACCTAACCCAAAAATTCTATTGCGTCTGAAAGTAGAAACTCGTCCCGTTAGAACGGTATGTGTATTTTTTCCCAAGGCCAATCTGGTTAAGCGATTGGAGCAGCAGAAGTGCGAAAAATTTGTAGCCTTCTCAACAGTTTCTTGGCTTCAAACTCCCATATCTCGCGAACAGATTGACCTAACCCTAAACTTCCTATTGCATCTGAAAGAAGAAACTCGCCCGATTGCAACGGTATGTGTATTTTTCCCCTAGGCCATTGTGGTTAAGCGTTTGGAGCAGCAGAATTGCAAAAAATTTGTTGTCTTCTAAACCATTTCTTAGCTTCAAAGTCCCATATCTCGCGAACGGATAGACCAAACCCAGAAATTCCTGCTGCGTATGAAACTAGAA
Source organism: Ptiloglossa arizonensis (assembly GCF_051014685.1). Taxonomy (NCBI): domain Eukaryota; kingdom Metazoa; phylum Arthropoda; class Insecta; order Hymenoptera; family Colletidae; genus Ptiloglossa; species Ptiloglossa arizonensis. Next base: position 917,113 of record NW_027478576.1, on the reverse strand, counting down.
ACTCGCCCGATTACAACGGTATGTGTATTTTCTCCCTAGGCCAATCTGGTTAAGCGATTGGAACAGCAGAATTGCGAAATATTTGTTGCCTTCTCAAACATTTCTTGGCTTCAAACTCCCATATCTCGCGAACAGATTGACCTAACCCAAAAATTCCTGCTGCGTCTGAAAGTAGAAAGTCGCCCGATTACAACGGTATGTGTATTTTTTCCCTGGGCCATTCTGATTAAGCGTTTGGAGCAGCAGAATTGCGAAATATTTGTTGCCTTCTCAATCACTTCTAGGTTTCAAACTCCCATATCTCGCGAACAGATTGACCTAACCCAAAAATTCCTGCTGCGTCTGAAAGTAGAAACTCGCCCGATTACAACGGTATGTGTATTTTTTCCCTAGGCCATTCTGGTCAAGCGTTTGGAGCAGCAGAAATGCGAAAAATTTGTTGTCTTCTCACTCATTTCTTAGCTTCAAACTCCCATATCTCGCGAACGGATAGACCGAACCCAAAAATTCCTATTGCATCTGAAAGAAGAATCTCGCCCGATTACAACGGTATGTGTATTTTCCCCCTAGGCCATTCTGGTTAAGCGTTTGGAGCAACAGAAGTGCGAAAAATTTGTTGCCTTCTCAATCACTTCTTAGCTTCAAACTCCCATATCTCGCGAACGGATTGACCTAACCCAAAAATTCCTATTGTATCTGAAAGTAGAAACTCGCCCGATTACAACGGTATGTGTATTTTTTCCCTAGGCCATTCTGGTTAGGCGATTGCAGCAGCAGAATTGCGAAAAATTTGTTACCTTCTCAACCATTTCTTAGCTTTAAACTCCCATATCTCGCGAACGGATTGACCTAACCCAAAAATTCCTATTGCATCTGAAAGTAGAAACTCGCCCGATTACAACGGTATGTGTATTTTTTCCCAAGGGCTATCTGGTTAAGCGATTGGAGCAGCAGAAGTGCGAAAAATTTGTAGCCTTCTCAACAGTTTCTTGGCTTCAAACTCCCATATCTCGCGAACAGATTGACCTAACCCAAAAATTCCTGCTGCGTCTGAAAGTAGAAACTCGCCCGATTACAACGGTATGTGTATTTTTTCCCTAGGCCATTCTGGTTCAGCGGTTGGAGCAGCAGAAGTGCGAAATATTTGTTGCCTTCTCAACCATTTCTTGGCTTCAAACTCCCATATCTCGCGAACAGATTGACCTAACCCAAAAATTCCTGCTGCGTCTGAAAGTAGAAAGTCGCCCGATTACAACGGTATGTGTATTTTTTCCCTGGGCCATTCTGATTAAGCGTTTGGAGCAGCAGAAGTGCGAAAAATTGGGTGTCTTCTCTACTATTTCTTAGCTTCAAACTCCCATATCTCGCGAACGGATTGACCGAACCCAAAAATTCCTATTGCATCTGAAAGTAGAAACTCGCCCGATTACAACGGTATGTGTATTTTTCCCCTAGGCCATTGTGGTTAAGCGTTTGGAGCAGCAGAATTGCAAAAAATTTGTTGTCTCCTAAACCATTTCTTAGCTTCAAAGTCCCATATCTCGCGAACGGATAGACCAAACCCAGAAATTCCTGCTGCGTATGAAACTAGAAACCCGCCCGATTACAACGGTATGTGTATTTTTTCCCTAGGCCACTCTGGTTAGGCGATTGCAGCAGCAGAATTGCGAAAAATTTGTTACCTTCTCAACCATTTCTTAGCTTTAAACTCCCATATCTCGCGAACGGAATGACCTAACCCAAAAATTACTATTGCATCTCAAAGCAGAAACTCGCCCGATTACAACGGTATGTGTATTTTTTCCCTAGGCCACTCTGGTTAAGCGATTGGAGCAGCAGAAGTGCGAAAAATTTGTTACCTTCTCAACCATTTCTTAGCTTCAAACTCCCGTATCTCGCGAACGGATTGACCTAACCCAAAAATTCCCATTGCGTCTGAAAGTAGAAACTCGCCCGGTTACAAAGGTATGTGTATTTTTTCCCTAGGCCATTCTGGTTAAGCGGTTGGAGCAGCAGAAGTGCGAAATATTTGTTGCCTTCTCAACCATTTCTTAGCTTCAAACTCCCATATCTCGCGAACGGATAGACGTATCCCAAAAATTCCTATTGCGTCTGAAAGAAGAAACTCGTTCGGCTACAACGGTATGAGTATTTTTTCCCTAGGCCATTCTGGTTAAGCGTTTGGAGCAACAGAATTGCGAAAAAGGTGTTGCCTGCTCAATCATTTCGTAGCTTCAAACTCCCATATCTCGCGAACGGATTGACCTAACCCAAAAATTCCTATTGCATCTGAAAGCAGAAACTCGCCCGATTACAACGGTATGTGTATTTTTTCCCTAGGCCACTCTGGTTAAGCGATTGGAGCAGCAGAATTGCGAAAAATTTGTTACCTTCTCAACCATTTCTTAGCTTCAAACTCCCGTATCTCGCGAACGGATTGACCTAACCCAAAAATTCCTATTGCGTCTGAAAGTAGAAACTCGCCCGGTTACAAAGGTATGTGTATTTTCCCTAGGCTATTCTGGTTAAGCGTTCGGAGCAGCAGAAGTACGAAAAATTTGTTGTCTTGTAAACCGTTTCTTAGCTTCAAAGTCCCATATCTCGCGAACGGATTGACCTAACCCAAAAATTCCTGCTGCGTCTGAAAGTAGAAACTCGCCCGATTACAACGGCATGTATATATTTCCCCTAGGCCATTTTGGTTAAGCGTTTGGAGCATCAGAAGTGCGAAAAATTTGTTGCCTTCTCAACCATTTCTTAGCTTCAAACTCCCGTATCTCGCGAACGGATTGACCTAACCCAAAAATTCCTATTGCGTCTGAAAGTAGATACTTGTCCGGTTACAACGGCATGTGTATTTTTTCCCTAGGCCATTCTGGTTAAGCGGTTGGAGCAGCAGAAGTGCGAAATATTTGTTGCCTTCTCAACCATTTCTTGGCTTCAAACTCCCATATCTCGCGAACAGATTGACCTAACCCTAAAGTTCCTATTGCATCTGAAAGAAGAAACTCGCCCGATTGCAACGGTATGTGTATTTTTCCCCTAGGCCATTGTGGTTAAGCGTTTGGAGCAGCAGAATTGCAAAAAATTTGTTGTCTTCTAAACCATTTCTTAGCTTCAAAGTCCCATATCTCGCGAACGGATAGACCAAACCCAGAAATTCCTGCTGCGTATGAAACTAGAAACTCGCCCGATTACAACGGTATGTGTATTTTCTCCCTAGGCCAATCTGGTTAAGCGATTGGAGCAGCAGAATTGCGAAATATTTGTTGCCTTCTCAACCATTTCTTGGCTTCAAACTACCATATCTCGCGAACAGATTGACCTAACCCAAAAATTCCTACTGCGTCTGAAAGTAGAAAGTCGCCCGATTACAACGGTATGTGTATTTTTTCCCTGGGCCATTCTGATTAAGCGTTTGGAGCAGCAGAAGTGCGAAAAATTTGGTGTCATCTCTACTATTTCTTAGCTTCAAACTCCCATATCTCGCTAACGGATTGACCGAACCCAAAAATTCCTATTGCATCTGAAAGTAGAAACTCGCCCGATTACAACGGTATGTGTATTTTCCCCCTAGGCCATTCTGGTTAAGCGTTTGGAGCAACAGAAGTGCGAAAAATTTGTTGCCTTCTCAACCATTTCTTAGCTTTAAACTCCCGTATCTCGCGAACGGATTGACCTAACCCAAAAATTCCTATTGGGTCTGAAAGTAGAAACTCGTCCGATTACAACGGTATGAGTATTTTCTCCCTAGGCCATTCTGCTTAAGCGATTGGAGCAGCAGAAGTGCGAAAAATTTGTTACCTTCTCAACCATTTCTTAGCTTCAAACGCCCATATCTCGCGAACGGATTGATAAAACGCAAAAATTCCTGCTGCGTCTGAAAGTAGAAACTCGCCCGATTACAACGGTATGTGTATTTTTTCCCTAGGCCACTCTGGTTAAGCGATTGGAGCAGCAGAAGTGCGAAAAATTTGTTATCTTCTCAACCATTTCTTAGCTTCAAACGCCCGTATCTCGCGAACGGATTGACCTAACCCAAAAACTCCTATTGCGTCTGAAAGTCGAAACTCTCCCGGTTACAAAGGTATGTGTATTTTTTCCCTAGGCCATTCTGGTTAAGCGGTTGGAGCAGCAGAAGTGCGAAATGTTTGTTGCCTTCTCAACCATTTCTTAGCTTCAAACTCCCATATCTCGCGAAGGGATTGACCTAACCCAATAATTCCTGTTGCGTCTGAAAGTAGAAACTCGTCCGGTTACAACGGTATGTGTATTTTTTCCCTAGGCTATTCTGGTTAAGCGTTCGGAGCAGCAGAAGTACGAAAAATTTGATGTCTTGTAAACCGTTTCTTAGCTTCAAAGTCCCATATCTCGCGAACGGATTGACCTAACCCAAAAATTCCTGCTGCGTCTGAAAGTAGAAACTCGCCCGATTACAACGGCATGTATATATTTCCCCTAGGCCATTTTGGTTAAGCGTTTGGAGCATCAGAAGTGCGAAAAATTTGTTGCCTTCTCAACCATTTCTTAGCTTCAAACTCCCGTATCTCGCGAACGGATTGACCTAACCCAAAAATTCCTATTGCGTCTGAAAGTAGATACTTGTCCGGTTACAACGGCATGTGTATTTTTTCCCTAGGCCATTCTGGTTAAGCGGTTGGAGCAGCAGAAGTGCGAAATATTTGTTGCATTCTCAACCATTTCTTGGCTTCAAACTCCCATATCTCGCGAACAGATTGACCTAACCCTAAAGTTCCTATTGCATCTGAAAGAAGAAACTCGCCCGATTGCAACGGTATGTGTATTTTTCCCCTAGGCCATTGTGGTTAAGCGTTTGGAGCAGCAGAATTGCAAAAAATTTGTTGTCTTCTAAACCATTTCTTAGCTTCAAAGTCCCATATCTCGCGAACGGATAGACCAAACCCAGAAATTCCTGCTGCGTATGAAACTAGAAACTCGCCCGATTACAACGGTATGTGTATTTTCTCCCTAGGCCAATCTGGTTAAGCGATTGGAGCAGCAGAATTGCGAAATATTTGTTGCCTTCTCAACCATTTCTTGGCTTCAAACTCCCATATGTCGCGAACAGATTGACCTAACCCAAAAATTCCTACTGCGTCTGAAAGTAGAAAGTCGCCCGATTACAACGGTATGTGTATTTTTTCCCTGGGCCATTCTGATTAAGCGTTTGGAGCAGCAGAAGTGCGAAAAATTTGGTGTCTTCTCTACTATTTCTTAGCTTCAAACTCCCATATCTCGCGAACGGATTGACCGAACCCAAAAATTCCTATTGCATCTGAAAGTAGAAACTCGCCCGATTACAACGGTATGTGTATTTTCCCCCTAGGCCATTCTGGTTAAGCGTTTGGAGCAACAGAAGTGCGAAAAATTTGTTGCCTTCTCAATCACTTCTTAGCTTCAAACTCCCATATCTGGCGAACGGATTGACCTAACCCAAAAATTCCTATTGGGTCTGAAAGTAGAAACTCGTCCGATTACAACGGTATGAGTATTTTCTCCCTAGGCCATTCTGCTTAAGCGATTGGAGCAGCAGAAGTGCGAAAAATTTGTTACCTTCTCAACCATTTCTTAGCTTCAAACGCCCATATCTCGCGAACGGATTGATAAAACGCAAAAATTCCTGCTGCGTCTGAAAGTAGAAACTCGCCCGATTACAACGGTATGTGTATTTTTTCCCTAGGCCACTCTGGTTAAGCGATTGGAGCAGCAGAAGTGCGAAAAATTTGTTATCTTCTCAGCCATTTCTTAGCTTCAAACGCCCGTATCTCGCGAACGGATTGACCTAACCCAAAAACTCCTATTGCGTCTGAAAGTCGAAACTCCCCCGGTTACAAAGGTATGTGTATTTTTTCCCTAGGCCATTCTGGTTAAGCGGTTGGAGCAGCAGAAGTGCGAAATGTTTGTTGCCTTCTCAACCATTTCTTAGCTTCAAACTCCCATATCTCGCGAAGGGATTGACCTAACCCAATAATTCCTGTTGCGTCTGAAAGTAGAAACTCGTCCGGTTACAACGGTATGTGTATTTTTTCCCTAGGCTATTCTGGTTAAGCGTTCGGAGCAGCAGAAGTACGAAAAATTTGATGTCTTGTAAACCGTTTCTTAGCTTCAAAGTCCCATATCTCGCGAACGGATTGACCTAACCCAAAAATTCCTGCTGCGTCTGAAAGTAGAAACTCGCCCGATTACAACGGCATGTATATATTTCCCCTAGGCCATTTTGGTTAAGCGTTTGGAGCATCAGAAGTGCGAAAAATTTGTTGCCTTCTCAACCATTTCTTAGCTTCAAACTCCCGTATCTCGCGAACGGATTGACCTAACCCAAAAATTCCTATTGCGTCTGAAAGTAGATACTTGTCCGGTTACAACGGCATGTGTATTTTTTCCCTAGGCCATTCTGGTTAAGCGGTTGGAGCAGCAGAAGTGCGAAATATTTGTTGCCTTCTCAACCATTTCTTGGCTTCAAACTCCCATTTCTCGCGAACAGATTGACCTAACCCTAAAGTTCCTATTGCATCTGAAAGAAGAAACTCGCCCGATTGCAACGGTATGTGTATTTCTCCCCTAGGCCATTGTGGTTAAGCGTTTGGAGCAGCAGAATTGCAAAAAATTTGTTGTCTTCTAAACCATTTCTTAGCTTCAAAGTCCCATATCTCGCGAACGGATAGACCAAACCCAGAAATTCCTGCTGCGTATGAAACTAGAAACTCGCCCGATTACAACGGTATGTGTATTTTCTCCCTAGGCCAATCTGGTTAAGCGATTGGAGCAGCAGAATTGCGAAATATTTGTTGCCTTCTCAACCATTTCTTGGCTTCAAACTCCCATATCTCGCGAACAGATTGACCTAACCCAAAAATTCCTACTGCGTCTGAAAGTAGAAAGTCGCCCGATTACAACGGTATGTGTATTTTTTCCCTGGGCCATTCTGATTAAGCGTTTGGAGCAGCAGAAGTGCGAAAAATTTGGTGTCTTCTCTACTATTTCTTAGCTTCAAACTCCCATATCTCGCGAACGGATTGACCGAACCCAAAAATTCCTATTGCATCTGAAAGTAGAAAGTCGCCCGATTACAACGGTATGTGTATTTTCCCCCTAGGCCATTCTGGTTAAGCGTTTGGAGCAACAGAAGTGCGAAAAATTTGTTGCCTTCTCAATCACTTCTTAGCTTCAAACGCCCGTATCTCGCGAACGGATTGACCTAATCCAAAAACTCCTATTGCGTCTGAAAGTCGAAACTCTCCCGGTTACAAAGGTATGTGTATTTTTTCCCTAGGCCATTCTGGTTAAGCGGTTGGAGCTGCAGAAGTGCGAAATGTTTGTTGCCTTCTCAACCATTTCTTAGCTTCAAACTCCCATATCTCGCGAAGGGATTGACCTAACCCAATAATTCCTGTTGCGTCTGAAAGTAGAAGCTCGTCCGGTTACAAAGGTATGTGTATTTTTTCCCTAGGCTATTCTGGTTAAGCGTTCGGAGCAGCAGAAGTACGAAAAATTTGATGTCTTGTAAACCGTTTCTTAGCTTCAAAGTCCCATATCTCGCGAACGGATTGACCTAACCCAAAAATTCCTGCTGCGTCTGAAAGTAGAAACTCGCCCGATTACAACGGTATGTATATATTTCTCCTAGGCCATTCTGGTTAAGCATTTGGAGCATCAGAAGTGCGAAAAATTTGTTGCCTTCTCAACCATTTCTTAGCTTCAAACTCCCGTATCTCGCGAACGGATTGACCTAACCCAAAAATTCCTGCTGCGTCTGAAAGTAGAAACTCGCCCGATTACAACGGTATGTGCATTTTTTCCCTAGGCCATTCTGGTTAAGCGGTTGCAGCAGAAGTGCGAAATATTTGTTGCCTTCTCAACCATTTCTTGGCTTCAAACTCCCATATCTCGCGAACAGATTGACCTAACCCAAAAATTCCTGCTGCGTCTGAAAGTAGAAACTCGCCCGATTACAACGGTATGTGTATTTTTTCCCTAGGCCATTCTGGTTAAGCGGTTGGAGCAGCAGAAGTGCGAAATATTTGTTGCCTTCTCAACCATTTCTTAGCTTCAAACTCCCATATCTCGCGAACGGATTGACCTATCCCAAAAATTCCTATAGCGTCTGAAAGAAGAAACTCGTCCGGTTACAACGGTATGAGTATTTTTTCCCTAGGCCATTCTGCTTAAGCGATTGGAGCAGCAGAAGTGCGAAAAATTTGTTACCTTCTCAACCATTTCTTAGCTTCAAACTCCCGTATCTCGCGAACGGATTGACCTAACCCTAAAATTCCTATTGCGTCTGAAAGTAGAAACTCGTCCGGTTACAACGGTATGTGTATTTTTTCCCTAGGCCATTCTGGTTAAGCGTTTGGAGCAACAGAATTGCGAAAAATGTGTTGCCTTCTCAATCATTTCTTAGCTTCAAACTCCCATATCTCGCGAACGGATTGACCTAACCCAAAAATTCCTATTGCATCTGAAAGCAGAAACTCGCCCGATTACAACGGTATGTGTATTTTTTCCCTAGGCCACTCTGGTTAAGCGATTGGAGCAGCAGAAGTGCGAAAAATTTGTTACCTTCTCAACCATTTCTTAGCTTCAAACTCCCGTATCTCGCGAACGGATTGAACTAAGCCAAAAATTCCTATTGCGTCTGAAAGTAGAAACTCTCCCGGTTACAAAGGTGTGTGTATTTTTTCCCTAGGCCATTCTGGTTAAGCGGTTGGAGCAGCAGAAGTGCGAAATATTTGTTGACTTCTCAACCACTTCTTAGCTTCAAACTACCATATCTCGCGAACGGATTGACCCAACCCAATAATTCCTATTGCGTCTGAAAGTAGAAACTCGTCCGGTCACAACGGTATGTATATTTTTTCCCTAGGCCATTCTGGTTAAACGTTTGGAGCAGCAGAAGTGCGAAAAATTTGTTGTCATCTCAACCATTTCTTAGCTTCAAACGCCCATATCTCGCGAACGGATTGACCTATCCCAAAAATTCCTGCTGCGTCTGAAAGTAGAAACTCGTCCGGTTACAACGGCATGTGTATTTTTTCCCTAGGCCATTCTGGTTAAGCGGTTGGAGCAGCAGAAGTGCGGAATATTTGTTGCCTTCTCAACCATTTCTTAGCTTCAAACTCCCATATCTCGCGAAGGGATTGACCTAACCCAGTAATTCCTATTGCGTCTGAAAGTAGGAACTCGTCCGGTTACAACGGTATGTGTATTTTTTCCCTAGGCCATTCTGGTTAAGCGGTTGGAGCAGCAGAAGTGCGAAATATTTGTTGCCTTCTCAACCATTTCTTAGCTTCAAACTCCCATATCTCGCGAACGGATTGACCTATCCCAAAAATTCCTATAGCGTCTGAAAGAAGAAACTCGTCCGGTTACAACGGTATGAGTATTTTTTCCCTAGGCCATTCTGCTTAAGCGATTGGAGCAGCAGAAGTGCGAAAAATTTGTTACCTTCTCAACCATTTCTTAGCTTCAAACTCCCGTATCTCGCGAACGGATTGACCTAACCCAAAAATTCCTATTGCGTCTGAAAGTAGAAACTCGTCCGGTTACAACGGTATGTGTATTTTTTCCCTAGGCCATTCTGGTTAAGCGTTTGGAGCAACAGAATTGCGAAAAATGTGTTGCCTTCTCAATCATTTCTTAGCTTCAAACTCCCATATCTCGCGAACGGATTGACCTAACCCAAAAATTCCTATTGCATCTGAAAGCAGAAACTCGCCCGATTACAACGGTATGTGTATTTTTTCCCTAGGCCACTCTGGTTAAGCGATTGGAGCAGCAGAAGTGCGAAAAATTTGTTACCTTCTCAACCATTTCTTAGCTCCAAACTCCCGTATCTCGCGAACGGATTGAACTAAGCCAAAAATTCCTATTGCGTCTGAAAGTAGAAACTCTCCCGGTTACAAAGGTGTGTGTATTTTTTCCCTAGGCCATTCTGGTTAAGCGGTTGGAGCAGCAGAAGTGCGAAATATTTGTTGACTTCTAAACCACTTCTTAGCTTCAAACTACCATATCTCGCGAACGGATTGACCCAACCCAATAATTCCTATTGCGTCTGAAAGTAGAAACTCGTCCGGTCACAACGGTATGTATATTTTTTCCCTAGGCCATTCTGGTTAAACGTTTGGAGCAGCAGAAGTGCGAAAAATTTGTTGTCATCTCAACCATTTCTTAGCTTCAAACGCCCATATCTCGCGAACGGATTGACCTATCCCAAAAATTCCTGCTGCGTCTGAAAGTAGAAACTCGTCCGGTTACAACGGCATGTGTATTTTTTCCCTAGGCCATTCTGGTTAAGCGGTTGGAGCAGCAGAAGTGCGGAATATTTGTTGCCTTCTCAACCATTTCTTAGCTTCAAACTCCCATATCTCGCGAAGGGATTGACCTAACCCAGTAATTCCTATTGCGTCTGAAAGTAGGAACTCGTCCGGTTACAACGGTATGTGTATTTTTTCCCTATGCTATTCTGGTTAAGCGTTCGGAGCAGCAGAAGTACGAAAAATTTGTTGTCTTGTAAACCATTTCTTAGCTTCAAAGTCCCATATCTCGCGAACGGATTGACCTAACCCAAAAATTCCTGCTGCGTCTGAAAGTAGAAACTCGCCCGATTACAACGGTATGTATATATTTCCCCTAGGCCATTCTGGTTAAGCGTTTGGAGCATCAGAAGTGCGAAAAATTTGTTGCCTTCTCAACCATTTCTTAGCATCAAACTCCCGTATCTCGCGAACGGATTGACCTAACGCAAAAATTCCTATTGCGTCTGAAAGTAGATACTTGTCCGGTTACAACGGCATGTGTATTTTTTCCCTAGGCCATTCTGGTTAAGCGGTTGGAGCAGCAGAAGTGCGAAAAATTTGATGTCTTCTCAACCACTTCTTAGCTTCAAACTACCATATCTCGCGAACGGATTGACCCAACCCAATAATTCCTATTGCGTCTGAAAGTAGAAACTCGTCCGGTCACAACGGTATGTATATTTTTTCCCTAGGCCATTCTGGTTAAACGTTTGGAGCAGCAGAAGTGCGAAAAATTTGTTGTCATCTCAACCATTTCTTAGCTTCAAACGCCCATATCTCGCGAACGGATTGATAAAACCCAAAAATTCCTGCTGCGTCTGAAAGTAGAAACTCGCCCGATTACAACGGTATGTGTATTTTTGCGCTGGCCAATCTGGTTAAGCGATTGGAGCAGCAGAATTGCGAAAAATTTGTTGCCTTCTCAACCATTTCTTAGCTTCAAACTCCCATATCTCGCGAACGGATTGACCTATCCCAAAAATTCCTATTGCGTCTGAAAGAAGAAACTCGTCCCGTTACAACGGTATGAGTATTTTTTCCCTAGGCCATTCTGGTTAAGCGATTGGAGCAGCAGAAGTGCGAAAAATTTGTAACCTTCTCAACCATTTCTTAGCTTCAAACTCCCGTATCTCGCGAACGGATTGACCTAACCCAAAAATTCCTATTGCGTCTGAAAGTAGAAACTCGTCCGGTTACAACGGTATGTGTATTTTTTCCCTAGGCCATTCTGGTTAAGCGTTTGGAGCAACAGAATTGCGAAAAATGTGTTGCCTTCTCAATCATTTCTTAGCTTCAAACTCCCATATCTCGCGAACGGATTGACCTAACCCAAAAATTCCTATTGCATCTGAAAGCAGAAACTCGCCCGATTACAACGGTATGTGTATTTTTTCCCTAGGCCACTCTGGTTAAGCGATTGGAGCAGCAGAAGTGCGAAAAATTTGTTACCTTCTCAACCATTTCTTAGCTTCAAACTCCCGTATCTCGCGAACGGATTGAACTAAGCCAAAAATTCCTATTGCGTCTGAAAGTAGAAACTCTCCCGGTTACAAAGGTGTGTGTATTTTTTCCCTAGGCCATTCTGGTTAAGCGGTTGGAGCAGCAGAAGTGCGAAATATTTGTTGACTTCTCAACCATTTCTTAGCTTCAAACTCCCATATCTCGCGAAGGGATTGCCCTAACCCAATAATTCCTATTGCGTCTGAAAGTAGAAACTCGTCCGGTTACAACGGTATGTGTATTTTTTCCCTAGGCTATTCTGGTTAAGCGTTCGGAGCAGCAGAAGTACGAAAAATTTGTTGTCTTGTAAACCGTTTCTTAGCTTCAAAGTCCCATATCTCGCGAACGGATTGACCTAACCCAAAAATTCCTGCTGCGTCTGAAAGTAGAAACTCGCCCGATTACAACGGTATGTACATATTTCCCCTAGGCCATTCTGGTTAAGCGTTTGGAGCATCAGAAGTGCGAAAAATTTGTTGCCTTCTCAACCATTTCTTAGCTTCAAACTCCCGTATCTCGCGAACGGATTGACCTAACCCAAAAATTCCTATTGCGTCTGAAAGTAGATACTTGTCCGGTTACAACGGCATGTGTATTTTTTCCCTAGGCCATTCTGGTTAAGCGGTTGGAGCAGCAGAAGTGCGGAATATTTGTTGCCTTCTCAACCATTTCTTGGCTTCAAACTCCCATATCTCGCGAACAGATTGACCTAACCCAAAAATTCCTGCTGCGTCTGAAAGTAGAAACTCGCCCGATTACAACGGTATGTGCATTTTTTCCCTAGGCCATTCTGGTTAAGCGTTTGGAGCATCAGAAGTGCGAAAAATTTGTTGCCTTCTCAACCATTTCTTAGCTTCAAACTCCCGTATCTCGCGAACGTATTGACCTAACGCAAAAATTCCTATTGCGTCTGAAAGTAGATACTTGTCCGGTTACAACGGCATGTGTATTTTTTCCCTAGGCCTTTCTGGTTAAGCGGTTGGAGCAGCAGAAGTGCGAAATATTTGTTGCCTTCTCAACCATTTCTTGGCTTCAAACTCCCGTATCTCGCGAACGGATTGACCTAACCCAAAAATTCCTATTGCGTCTGAAAGTAGATACTTGTCCGGTTACAACGGTATGTTTTTTTTTTCCCTAGGCCATTCTGGTTAAGCGGTTGGAGCAGCAGAAGTGCGAAATATTTGTTGCCTTCTCAACCATTTCTTGGCTTCGAACTCCCATATCTCGCGAACAGATTGACCTAACCCAAAAACTCCTGCTGCGTCTGAAAGTAGAAACTCGCCCGGTTACAACGGTATGTGTATTTTTTCCCTAGGCCATTCTGGTTAAGCGGTTGGAGCAGCAGAAGTGCGGAATATTTGTTGCCTTCTCAACCATTTCTTGGCTTCAAACTACCATATCTCGCGAACGGATTGACCCAACCCAAAAATTCCTATTGCATCTGAAGGTAGAAACTCGCCCGATTACAGCGGTATGTGTATTTTTCCCATAGGCCATTCTGGTTAAACGTTTGGAGCAGCAGAAGTGCGAAAAATTTGTTTTCATCTCAACCATTTCTTAGCTTCAAACGCCCATATCTCGCGAACGGATTGATAACACCCAAAAATTCCTGCTGCGTCTGAAAGTAGAAACTCGCCCGATTACAACGGTATGTGTATTTTTGCCCTAGGCCAATCTGGTTAAGCGATTGAAGCAGCAGAATTGCGAAAAATTTGTTGCCTTCTCAACCATTTCTTAGCTTCAAACTCCCATATCTCGCGAACGGATTGACCTATCCCAAAAATTCCTATTGCGTCTGAAAGAAGAAACTCGTCCGGTTACAACGGTATGAGTATTTTTTCCCTAGGCCATTCTGGTTAAGCGTTTGGAGCATCAGAAGTGCGAAAAATTTGTTGCCTTCTCAACCATTTCTTAGCTTCAAACTCCCGTATCTCGCGAACGTATTGACCTAACGCAAAAATTCCTATTGCGTCTGAAAGTAGATACTTGTCCGGTTACAACGGCATGTGTATTTTTTCCCTAGGCCTTTCTGGTTAAGCGGTTGGAGCAGCAGAAGTGCGAAATATTTGTTGCCTTCTCAACCATTTCTTGGCTTCAAACTCCCGTATCTCGCGAACGGATTGACCTAACCCAAAAATTCCTATTGCGTCTGAAAGTAGATACTTGTCCGGTTACAACGGTATGTTTTTTTTTTCCCTAGGCCATTCTGGTTAAGCGGTTGGAGCAGCAGAAGTGCGAAATATTTGTTGCCTTCTCAACCATTTCTTGGCTTCGAACTCCCATATCTCGCGAACAGATTGACCTAACCCAAAAACTCCTGCTGCGTCCGAAAGTAGAAACTCGCCCGGTTACAACGGTATGTGTATTTTTTCCCTAGGCCATTCTGGTTAAGCGGTTGGAGCAGCAGAAGTGCGGAATATTTGTTGCCTTCTCAACCATTTCTTGGCTTCAAACTACCATATCTCGCGAACGGATTGACCCAACGCAAAAATTCCTATTGCATCTGAAGGTAGAAACTCGCCCGATTACAGCGGTATGTGTATTTTTCCCATAGGCCATTCTGGTTAAACGTTTGGAGCAGCAGAAGTGCGAAAAATTTGTTGTCATCTCAACCATTTCTTAGCTTCAAACGCCCATATCTCGCGAACGGATTGATAAAACCCAAAAATTCCTGCTGCGTCTGAAAGTAGAAACTCGCCCGATTACAACGGTATGTGTATTTTTGCCCTAGGCCAATCTGGTTAAGCGATTGAAGCAGCAGAATTGCGAAAAATTTGTTGCCTTCTCAACCATTTCTTAGCTTCAAACTCCCATATCTCGCGAACGGATTGACCTATCCCAAAAATTCCTATTGCGTCTGAAAGAAGAAACTCGTCCGGTTACAACGGTATGAGTATTTTTTCCCTAGGCCATTCTGGTTAAGCGATTGGAGCAGCAGAAGTGCGAAAAATTTGTTACCTTCTCAACCATTTCTTAGCTTCAAACTCCCGTATCTCGCGAACGGATTGACCTAACCCAAAAATTCCTATTGCGTCTGAAAGTAGAAACTCGCCCGGTTACAAAGGTATGTGTATTTTTTCCCTAGGCCATTCTGGTTAAGCGGTTGGAGCAGCAGAAGTGCGAAATATTTGTTGCCTTCTCAACCATTTCTTTGCTTCAAACTCCCGTATCTCGCGAACGGATTGACCTAACGCAAAAATTCCTATTGCGTCTGAAAGTAGATACTTGTCCGGTTACAACGGCATGTGTATTTTTTCCCTAGGCCATTCTGGTTAAGCGGTTGGAGCAGCAGAAGTGCGAAATATTTGTTGCCTTCTCAACCATTTCTTGGCTTCAAACTCCCATATCTCGCGAACAGATTGACCTAACCCAAAAACTCCTGCTGCGTCTGAAAGTAGAAACTCGCCCGGTTACAACGGTATGTGTATTTTTTCCCTAGGCCATTCTGGTTAAGCGTTTGGAGTAGCAGAAGTGCGAAAAATTTGATGTTCTCTCAACCACTTCTTAGCTTCAAACTACCATATCTCGCGAACGGATTGACCCAACCCAAAAATTCCTATTGCATCTGAAGGTAGAAACTCGCCCGATTACAGCGGTATGTGTATTTTTCCCATAGGCCATTCTGTTTAAACGTTTGGAGCAGCAGAAGTGCGAAAAATTTGTTGTCATCTCAACCATTTCTTAGCTTCAAACGCCCATATCTCGCGAACGGATTGATAAAACCCAAAAATTCCTGCTGCGTCTGAAAGTAGAAACTCGCCCGATTACAACGGTATGTGTATTTTTGCCCTAGGCCAATCTGGTTAAGCGATTGGAGCAGCAGAATTGCGAAAAATTTGTTGCCTTCTCAACCATTTCTTAGCTTCAAACTCCCATATCTCGCGAACGGATTGACCTATCCCAAAAATTCCTATTGCGTCTGAAAGAAGAAACTCGTCCGGTTACAACGGTATGAGTATTTTTTCCCTAGGCCATTCTGGTTAAGCGATTGGAGCAGCAGAAGTGCGAAAAATTTGTTACCTTCTCAACCATTTCTTAGCTTCAAACTCCCGTATCTCGCGAACGGATTGACCTAACCCAAAAATTCCTATTGCGTCTGAAAGTAGAAACTCGTCCGGTTACAACGGTATGTGTATTTTTTCCCTAGGCCATTCTGGTTAAGCGTTTGGAGCAACAGAATTGCGAAAAATGTGTTGCCTTCTCAATCATTTCTTAGCTTCAAACTCCCATATCTCGCGAACGGATTGACCTAACCCATAAATTCCTATTGCATCTGAAAGCAGAAACTCGCCCGATTACAACGGTATGTGTATTTTTTCCCTAGGCCACTCTGATTAAGCGTTTGGAGTAGCAGAAGTGCAAAAAATTTGTTGTCTTCTCAACTATTTCTTAGCTTCAAACGCCCATATCTCGCGAACGGATTGATAAAACCCAAAAATTCCTGCTGCGTCTGAAAGTAGAAACTCGCCCGATTACAACGGTATGTGTATTTTTGCCCTAGGTCAATCTGGTTAAGCGATTGGAGCAGCAGAATTGCGAAAAATTTGTTGCCTTCTCAACCATTTCTTAGCTTCAAACTCCCATATCTCGCGAACGGATTGACCTATCCCAAAAATTCCTATTGCGTCTGAAAGAAGAAACTCGTCCGGTTACAACGGTATGAGTATTTTTTCCCTAGGCCATTCTGGTTAAGCGATTGGAGCAGCAGAAGTGCGAAAAATTTGTTACCTTCTCAACCATTTCTTAGCTTCAAACTCCCGTATCTCGCGAACGGATTGACCTAACCCAAAAATTCCTATTGCGTCTGAAAGTAGATACTTGTCCGGTTACAACGGCATGTGTATTTTTTCCCTAGGCCATTCTGGTTAAGCGGTTGGAGCAGCAGAAGTGCGAAATATTTGTTGCCTTCTCAACCATTTCTTGGCTTCAAACTCCCATATCTCGCGAACAGATTGACCTAACCCAAAAACTCCTGCTGCGTCTGAAAGTAGAAACTCGCCCGGTTACAACGGTATGTGTATTTTTTCCCTAGGCCATTCTGGTTAAGCGTTTGGAGTAGCAGAATTGCGAAAAATTTGATGTTCTCTCAACCACTTCTTAGCTTCAAACTACCATATCTCGCGAACGGATTGACCCAACCCAAAAATTCCTATTGCATCTGAAGGTAGAAACTCGCCCGATTACAGCGGTATGTGTATTTTTCCCATAGGCCATTCTGTTTAAACGTTTGGAGCAGCAGAAGTGCGAAAAATTTGTTGTCATCTCAACCATTTCTTAGCTTCAAACGCCCATATCTCGCGAACGGATTGATAAAACCCAAAAATTCCTGCTGCGTCTGAAAGTAGAAACTCGCCCGATTACAACGGTATGTGTATTTTTGCCCTAGGCCAATCTGGTTAAGCGATTGGAGCAGCAGAATTGCGAAAAATTTGTTGCCTTCTCAACCATTTCTTAGCTTCAAACTCCCATATCTCGCGAACGGATTGACCTATCCCAAAAATTCCTATTGCGTCTGAAAGAAGAAACTCGTCCGGTTACAACGGTATGAGTATTTTTTCCCTAGGCCATTCTGGTTAAGCGATTGGAGCAGCAGAAGTGCGAAAAATTTGTTACCTTCTCAACCATTTCTTAGCTTCAAACTCCCGTATCTCGCGAACGGATTGACCTAACCCAAAAATTCCTATTGCGTCTGAAAGTAGAAACTCGTCCGGTTACAACGGTATGTGTATTTTTTCCCTAGGCCATTCTGGTTAAGCGTTTGGAGCAACAGAATTGCGAAAAATGTGTTGCCTTCTCAATCATTTCTTAGCTTCAAACTCCCATATCTCGCGAACGGATTGACCTAACCCATAAATTCCTATTGCATCTGAAAGCAGAAACTCGCCCGATTACAACGGTATGTGTATTTTTTCCCTAGGCCACTCTGATTAAGCGTTTGGAGTAGCAGAAGTGCAAAAAATTTGTTGTCTTCTCAACTATTTCTTAGCTTCAAACGCCCATATCTCGCGAACGGATTGATAAAACCCAAAAATTCCTGCTGCGTCTGAAAGTAGAAACTCGCCCGATTACAACGGTATGTGTATTTTTGCCCTAGGTCAATCTGGTTAAGCGATTGGAGCAGCAGAATTGCGAAAAATTTGTTGCCTTCTCAACCATTTCTTAGCTTCAAACTCCCATATCTCGCGAACGGATTGACCTATCCCAAAAATTCCTATTGCGTCTGAAAGAAGAAACTCGTCCGGTTACAACGGTATGAGTATTCTTTCCCTAGGCCATTCTGGTTAAGCGATCGGAGCAGCAGAAGTGCGAAAAATTTGTTACCTTCTCAACCATTTCTTAGCTTCAAACTCCCGTATCTCGCGAACGGATTGACCTAACACAAAAATTCCTATTGTGTCTGAAAGTAGAAACTCGTCCGGTTACAATGGTATGTGTATTTTCTCCCTAGGCCATTCTGGTTAAGCGTTTGGAGCAACAGAATTGCGAAAAATATGTTGCTTTCTCAATCATTTCTTAGCTTCAAACTCCCATATCTCGCGAACGGATTGACCTGACCCAAAAATTCCTATTGCACCTGAAAGCAGAAACTCGCCCGATTACAACGGTATGTGTATTTTTTCCCTAGGCCACTCTAGTTAAGCGATTGGAGCAGCAGAAGTGCGAAAAATTTGTTACCTTCTCAACCATTTCTTAGCTTCAAACTCCCGTATCTCGCGAACGGATTGACCTAACCCAAAAATTCCTATTGCGTCTGAAAGTAGAAACTCGCCCGGTTACAAAGGTATGTGTATTTTTTCCTTAGGCCATTCTGGTTAAGCGGTTGGAGCAGCAGAAGTGCGAAATATTTGTTGCCTTCTCAACCATTTCTTAGTTTCAAACTCCCATATCTCGCGAAGGGATTGACCTAACCCAATAATTCCTATTGCGTCTGAAAGTAGAAACTCGTCCGGTTACAGCGGTATGTGTATTTTTTCCCTAGGCTATTCTGGTTAAGCGTTCGGAGCAGCAGAAGTACGAAAAATTTGTTGTCTTGTAAACCGTTTCTTAGCTTCAAAGTCCCATATCTCGCGAACGGATTGACCTAACCAAAAATTCCTGCTGCGTCTGAAAGTAGAAACTCGCCCGATTACAACGGTATGTATATATTTCCCCTAGGCCATTCTGGTTAAGCGTTTGGAGCATCAGAAGTGCGAAAAATTTGTTGCCTTCTCAACCATTTCTTAGATTCAAACTCCCGTATCTCGCGAACGGATTGACCTAACCCAAAAATTCCTATTGCGTCTGAAAGTAGATACTTGTCCGGTTACAACGGCATGTGTATTTTTTCACTAGGCCATTCCGGTTAAGCGGTTGGAGCAGCAGAAGTGCGAAAAATTTGTTTTCTTCTCAACTATTTCTTAGCTTCAAAGTCCCATATCTCGCGAACGGATAGACCAAACCCAAAAATTCCTGCTGCGTCTGAAAGTCGAAACTCGCCCGATTACAACGGCATGTGTCTTTTTTCCCTTGGCCAATTTGGTTAAGCGATTGGAGCAGCAGAAGAGCGAAATATTTGCTGCCTTCTCAACCATTTCTTGGCTTCAAACTCCCATATCTCGCGAACAGATTGATCTAACCCAAAAATTCCTGCTGCGTCTGAAAGTAGAAACTCGCCCGATTACAACGGTATGTGTATTTTTCCCATAGGCCATTCTAGTTAAGCGATTGGAGCAGCAGGGTTGCGAAAAATATGTTGCCTTCTCAACTATTTCTTAGCTTCAAACTCCCATATCTCGCGAACGGATTGTGCAAACCCAAAAATTCCTGCTGCGTCTGAAAGTAGAAACTCGCCCGATTACAACGGTATGTGTATATCTCGCCTAGGCCATCCTGGTTACGCGTTTGGAGCAGCAGAAGTGCGAAAAATTTGTTACCTTCTCAACCATTTCTTAGCTTCAAACTCCCGTATCTCGCGAACGGATTGACCTAACCCAAAAATTCCTATTGCGTCTGAAAGTAGAAACTCGCCCGGTTACAAAGGTATGTGTATTTTTTCCTTAGGCCATTCTGGTTAAGCGGTTGGAGCAGCAGAAGTGCGAAATATTTGTTGCCTTCTCAACCATTTCTTAGTTTCAAACTCCCATATCTCGCGAAGGGATTGACCTAACCCAATAATTCCTGCTGCGTCTGAAAGTCGAAACTCGCCCGATTACAACGGTATGTATATATTTCCACTAGGCCATTCTGGTTAAGCGTTTGGAGCAGCAGAAGTGCGAAAAATTTGTTGTCTTGTCAACCATTTCTTAGATTCAAAGTCCCATATCTAGCGAGCGTATTGACCAAACACAGAAATTCATGCTGCGTGTGAAAGTCGAAACCCGCTCGATTACAACGGTATGTGTGTTTTTTCCCTAGGCCATCCTGGTTACGCGTTCGGAGCAGCAGAAGTGCGAAAAATTTGTTGTCATCTCAACTATTTCTTAGCTTCAAACTCCCATATCTCGCGACCGGATTGACCAAACACAAAAATTCCTATTGCGTCTGAAAGTAGAAACTCGTCCGGTTACAACGGTATGTGTATTTTTTCCCTAGGCTATTCTGGTTAAGCGTTCGGAGCAGCAGAAGTACGAAAAATTTGTTGTCTTGTAAACCGTTTCTTAGCTTCAAAGTCCCATATCTCGCGAACGGATTGACCTAACCCAAAAATTCCTGCTGCGTCTGAAAGTCGAAACTCGCCCGATTACAACGGTATGTATATATTTCCCCTAGGCCATTCTGGTTAAGCGTTTGGAGAATCAGAAGTGCGAAAAATTTGTTGCCTTCTCAACCATTTCTTAGTTTCAAACTCCCGTATCTCGCGAACGGATTGACCTAACCCAAAAATTCCTATTGCGTCTGAAACTAGATACTTGTCCGGTTACAACGGCATGTGTATTTTTTCCCTAGGCCATTCTGGTTAAGCGGTTGGAGCAGCAGAAGTGCGAAAAATTTGTTTTCTTCTCAACTATTTCTTAGCTTCAAAGTCCCATATCTCGCGAACGGTTAGACCAAACCCAAAAATTCCTGCTGCGTCTGAAAGTCGAAACTCGCCCGATTACAACGGCATGTGTCTTTTTTCCCTAGGCCAATTTGGTTAAGCGATTGGAGCAGCAGAAGAGCGAAATATTTGCTGCCTTCTCAACCATTTCTTGGCATCAAACTCCCATATCTCGCGAACAGATTGATCTAACCCAAAAATTCCTGTTGCATCTGAAAGTAGAAACTCGCCCGATTACAACGGTATGTGTATTTTTCCCATAGGCCATTCTGGTTAAGCGATTGGAGCAGCAGGGTTGCGAAAAATATGTTGCCTTCTCAACCATTTCTTAGCTTCAAACTCCCATATCTCGCGAACGGATTGAGCAAACCCAAAAATTCCTGCTGCGCCTGAAAGTAGAAACTCGCCCGATTACAACGGTATGTATATATTTCCCCTAGGCCATTCTGGTTAAGCGTTTGGAGCATCAGAAGTGCGAAAAATTTGTTGCCTTCTCAACCATTTCTTAGATTCAAACTCCCGTATCTCGCGCACGGATTGACCTAACCCAAAAATTCCTATTGCGTCTGAAAGTAGATACTTGTCCGGTTACAACGGCATGTGTATTTTTTCCCTAGGCCATTCTGGTTAAGCGGTTGGAGCAGCAGAAGTGCGAAAAATTTGTTTTCTTCTCAACTATTTCTTAGCTTCAAAGTCCCATATCTCGCGAACGGATAGACCAAACCCAAAAATTCCTGCTGCGTCTGAAAGTCGAAACTCGCCCGATTACAACGGCATGTGTCTTTTTTCCCTTGGCCAATTTGGTTAAGCGATTGGAGCAGCAGAAGAGCGAAATATTTGCTGCCTTCTCAACCATTTCTTGGCTTCAAACTCCCATATCTCGCGAACAGATTGATCTAACCCAAAAATTCCTATTGCATCTGAAAGTAGAAACTCGCCCGATTACAACGGTATGTGTATTTTTCCCATAGGCCATTCTGGTTAAGCGATTGGAGCAGCAGGGTTGCGAAAAATATGTTGCCTTCTCAACTATTTCTTAGCTTCAAACTCCCATATCTCGCGAACGGATTGTGCAAACCCAAAAATTCCTGCTGCGTCTGAAAGTAGAAACTCGCCCGATTACAACGGTATGTGTATATCTCGCCTAGGCCATCCTGGTTACGCGTTTGGAGCAGCAGAAGTGCGAAAAATTTGTTGTCTTGTCAACCATTTCTTAGATTCAAAGTCCCATATCTAGCGAGCGTATTGACCAAACACAGAAATTCATGCTGCGTGTGAAAGTAGAAACCCGCTCGATTACAACGGTATGTGTGTTTTTTCCCTAGGCCATCCTGGTTACGCGTTTGGAGCAGCAGAAGTGCGAAAAATATGTTGCCTTCTCAATCATTTCTTAGCTTCAAACTCCCATATCTCGCGAACGGATTGACCTGACCCAAAAATTCCTATTGCACCTGAAAGCAGAAACTCGCCCGATTACAACGGTATGTGTATTTTTTCCCTAGGCCACTCTGGTTAAGCGATTGGAGCAGCAGAAGTGCGAAAAATTTGTTACCTTCTCAACCATTTCTTAGCTTCAAACTCCCGTATCTCGCGAACGGATTGACCTAACCCAAAAATTCCTATTGCGTCTGAAAGTAGAAACTCGCCCGGTTACAAAGGTATGTGTATTTTTTCCTTAGGCCATTCTGGTTAAGCGGTTGGAGCAGCAGAAGTGCGAAATATTTGTTGCCTTCTCAACCATTTCTTAGTTTCAAACTCCCATATCTCGCGAAGGGATTGACCTAACCCAATAATTCCTGCTGCGTCTGAAAGTCGAAACTCGCCCGATTACAACGGTATGTATATATTTCCCCTAGGCCATTCTGGTTAAGCGTTTGGAGCAGCAGAAGTGCGAAAAATTTGTTGTCTTGTAAACCGTTTCTTAGCTTCAAAGTCCCATATCTCGCGAACGGATTGACCTAACCCAAAAATTCCTGCTGCGTCTGAAAGTAGAAACTCGCCCGATTACAACGGTATGTATATATTTCCCCTAGGCCATTCTGGTTAAGCGGTTGGAGCAGCAGAAGTGCGAAATATTTGTTGCCTTCTCAACCATTTCTTTGCTTCAAACTCCCGTATCTCGCGAACGGATTGACCTAACGCAAAAATTCCTATTGCATCTGAAAGTAGATACTTGTCCGGTTACAACGGCATGTGTATTTTTTCCCTAGGCCATTCTGGTTAAGCGGTTGGAGCAGCAGAAGTGCGAAATATTTGTTGCCTTCTCAACCATTTCTTGGCTTCAAACTCCCATATCTCGCGAACAGATTGACCTAACCCAAAAACTCCTGCTGCGTCTGAAAGTAGAAACTCGCCCGGTTACAACGGTATGTGTATTTTTTCCCTAGGCCATTCTGGTTAAGCGTTTGGAGTAGCAGAAGTGCGAAAAATTTGATGTTCTCTCAACCACTTCTTAGCTTCAAACTACCATATCTCGCGAACGGATTGACCCAACCCAAAAATTCCTATTGCATCTGAAGGTAGAAACTCGCCCGATTACAGCGGTATGTGTATTTTTCCCATAGGCCATTCTGTTTAAACGTTTGGAGCAGCAGAAGTGCGAAAAATTTGTTTTCTTCTCAACTATTTCTTAGCTTCAAAGTCCCATATCTCGCGAACGGATAGACCAGACCCAAAAATTCCTGCTGCGTCTGAAAGTAGAAACTCGCCCGATTACAACGGTATGTGTATTTTTCCCATAGGCCATTCTAGTTAAGCGATTGGAGCAGCAGGGTTGCGAAAAATATGTTGCCTTCTCAACTATTTCTTAGCTTCAAACTCCCATATCTCGCGAACGGATTGTGCAAACCCAAAAATTCCTGCTGCGTCTGAAAGTAGAAACTCGCCCGATTACAACGGTATGTGTATATCTCGCCTAGGCCATCCTGGTTACGCGTTTGGAGCAGCAGAAGTGCGAAAAATTTGTTACCTTCTCAACCATTTCTTAGCTTCAAACTCCCGTATCTCGCGAACGGATTGACCTAACCCAAAAATTCCTATTGCGTCTGAAAGTAGAAACTCGCCCGGTTACAAAGGTATGTGTATTTTTTCCTTAGGCCATTCTGGTTAAGCGGTTGGAGCAGCAGAAGTGCGAAATATTTGTTGCCTTCTCAACCATTTCTTAGTTTCAAACTCCCATATCTCGCGAAGGGATTGACCTAACCCAATAATTCCTGCTGCGTCTGAAAGTCGAAACTCGCCCGATTACAACGGCATGTGTCTTTTTTCCCTAGGCCAATTTGGTTAAGCGATTGGAGCAGCAGAAGAGCGAAATATTTGCTGCCTTCTCAACCATTTCTTGGCATCAAACTCCCATATCTCGCGAACAGATTGATCTAACCCAAAAATTCCTATTGCATCTGAAAGTAGAAACTCGCCCGATTACAACGGTATGTGTATTTTTCCCATAGGCCATTCTGGTTAAGCGATTGGAGCAGCAGGGTTGCGAAAAATATGTTGCCTTCTCAACCATTTCTTAGCTTCAAACTCCCATATCTCGCGAACGGATTGAGCAAACCCAAAAATTCCTGCTGCGCCTGAAAGTAGAAACTCGCCCGATTACAACGGTATGTATATATTTCCCCTAGGCCATTCTGGTTAAGCGTTTGGAGCATCAGAAGTGCGAAAAATTTGTTGCCTTCTCAACCATTTCTTAGATTCAAACTCCCGTATCTCGCGAACGGATTGACCTAACCCAAAAATTCCTATTGCGTCTGAAAGTAGATACTTGTCCGGTTACAACGGCATGTGTATTTTTTCCCTAGGCCATTCTGGTTAAGCGGTTGGAGCAGCAGAAGTGCGAAAAATTTGTTTTCTTCTCAACTATTTCTTAGCTTCAAAGTCCCATATCTCGCGAACGGATAGACCAAACCCAAAAATTCCTGCTGCGTCTGAAAGTCGAAACTCGCCCGATTACAACGGCATGTGTCTTTTTTCCCTTGGCCAATTTGGTTAAGCGATTGGAGCAGCAGAAGAGCGAAATATTTGCTGCCTTCTCAACCATTTCTTGGCTTCAAACTCCCATATCTCGCGAACAGATTGATCTAACCCAAAAATTCCTATTGCATCTGAAAGTAGAAACTCGCCCGATTACAACGGTATGTGTATTTTTCCCATAGGCCATTCTGGTTAAGCGATTGGAGCAGCAGGGTTGCGAAAAATATGTTGCCTTCTCAACTATTTCTTAGCTTCAAACTCCCATATCTCGCGAACGGATTGTGCAAACCCAAAAATTCCTGCTGCGTCTGAAAGTAGAAACTCGCCCGATTACAACGGTATGTGTATATCTCGCCTAGGCCATCCTGGTTACGCGTTTGGAGCAGCAGAAGTGCGAAAAATTTGTTGTCTTGTCAACCATTTCTTAGATTCAAAGTCCCATATCTAGCGAGCGTATTGACCAAACACAGAAATTCATGCTGCGTGTGAAAGTAGAAACCCGCTCGATTACAACGGTATGTGTGTTTTTTCCCTAGGCCATCCTGGTTACGCGTTTGGAGCAGCAGAAGTGCGAAAAATATGTTGCCTTCTCAATCATTTCTTAGCTTCAAACTCCCATATCTCGCGAACGGATTGACCTGACCCAAAAATTCCTATTGCACCTGAAAGCAGAAACTCGCCCGATTACAACGGTATGTGTATTTTTTCCCTAGGCCACTCTGGTTAAGCGATTGGAGCAGCAGAAGTGCGAAAAATTTGTTACCTTCTCAACCATTTCTTAGCTTCAAACTCCCGTATCTCGCGAACGGATTGACCTAACCCAAAAATTCCTATTGCGTCTGAAAGTAGAAACTCGCCCGGTTTCAAAGGTATGTGTATTTTTTCCTTAGGCCATTCTGGTTAAGCGGTTGGAGCAGCAGAAGTGCGAAATATTTGTTGCCTTCTCAACCATTTCTTAGTTTCAAACTCCCATATCTCGCGAAGGGATTGACCTAACCCAATAATTCCTGCTGCGTCTGAAAGTCGAAACTCGCCCGATTACAACGGTATGTATATATTTCCCCTAGGCCATTCTGGTTAAGCGTTTGGAGCAGCAGAAGTGCGAAAAATTTGTTGTCTTGTAAACCGTTTCTTAGCTTCAAAGTCCCATATCTCGCGAACGGATTGACCTAACCCAAAAATTCCTGCTGCGTCTGAAAGTAGAAACTCGCCCGATTACAACGGTATGTATATATTTCCCCTAGGCCATTCTGGTTAAGCGGTTGGAGCAGCAGAAGTGCGAAATATTTGTTGCCTTCTCAACCATTTCTTTGCTTCAAACTCCCGTATCTCGCGAACGGATTGACCTAACGCAAAAATTCCTATTGCATCTGAAAGTAGATACTTGTCCGGTTACAACGGCATGTGTATTTTTTCCCTAGGCCATTCTGGTTAAGCGGTTGGAGCAGCAGAAGTGCGAAATATTTGTTGCCTTCTCAACCATTTCTTGGCTTCAAACTCCCATATCTCGCGAACAGATTGACCTAACCCAAAAACTCCTGCTGCGTCTGAAAGTAGAAACTCGCCCGGTTACAACGGTATGTGTATTTTTTCCCTAGGCCATTCTGGTTAAGCGTTTGGAGTAGCAGAAGTGCGAAAAATTTGATGTTCTCTCAACCACTTCTTAGCTTCAAACTACCATATCTCGCGAACGGATTGACCCAACCCAAAAATTCCTATTGCATCTGAAGGTAGAAACTCGCCCGATTACAGCGGTATGTGTATTTTTCCCATAGGCCATTCTGTTTAAACGTTTGGAGCAGCAGAAGTGCGAAAAATTTGTTTTCTTCTCAACTATTTCTTAGCTTCAAAGTCCCATATCTCGCGAACGGATAGACCAGACCCAAAAATTCCTGCTGCGTCTGAAAGTAGAAACTCGCCCGATTACAACGGTATGTGTATTTTTCCCATAGGCCATTCTAGTTAAGCGATTGGAGCAGCAGGGTTGCGAAAAATATGTTGCCTTCTCAACTATTTCTTAGCTTCAAACTCCCATATCTCGCGAACGGATTGTGCAAACCCAAAAATTCCTGCTGCGTCTGAAAGTAGAAACTCGCCCGATTACAACGGTATGTGTATATCTCGCCTAGGCCATCCTGGTTACGCGTTTGGAGCAGCAGAAGTGCGAAAAATTTGTTACCTTCTCAACCATTTCTTAGCTTCAAACTCCCGTATCTCGCGAACGGATTGACCTAACCCAAAAATTCCTATTGCGTCTGAAAGTAGAAACTCGCCCGGTTACAAAGGTATGTGTATTTTTTCCTTAGGCCATTCTGGTTAAGCGGTTGGAGCAGCAGAAGTGCGAAATATTTGTTGCCTTCTCAACCATTTCTTAGTTTCAAACTCCCATATCTCGCGAAGGGATTGACCTAACCCAATAATTCCTGCTGCGTCTGAAAGTCGAAACTCGCCCGATTACAACGGTATGTATATATTTCCACTAGGCCATTCTGGTTAAGCGTTTGGAGCAGCAGAAGTGCGAAAAATTTGTTGTCTTGTCAACCATTTCTTAGATTCAAAGTCCCATATCTAGCGAGCGTATTGACCAAACACAGAAATTCATGCTGCGTGTGAAAGTCGAAACCCGCTCGATTACAACGGTATGTGTGTTTTTTCCCTAGGCCATCCTGGTTACGCGTTCGGAGCAGCAGAAGTGCGAAAAATTTGTTGTCATCTCAACTATTTCTTAGCTTCAAACTCCCATATCTCGCGACCGGATTGACCAAACACAAAAATTCCTATTGCGTCTGAAAGTAGAAACTCGTCCGGTTACAACGGTATGTGTATTTTTTCCCTAGGCTATTCTGGTTAAGCGTTCGGAGCAGCAGAAGTACGAAAAATTTGTTGTCTTGTAAACCGTTTCTTAGCTTCAAAGTCCCATATCTCGCGAACGGATTGACCTAACCCAAAAATTCCTGCTGCGTCTGAAAGTCGAAACGCGCCCGATTACAACGGTATGTATATATTTCCCCTAGGCCATTCTGGTTAAGCGTTTGGAGAATCAGAAGTGCGAAAAATTTGTTGCCTTCTCAACCATTTCTTAGTTTCAAACTCCCGTATCTCGCGAACGGATTGACCTAACCCAAAAATTCCTATTGCGTCTGAAACTAGATACTTGTCCGGTTACAACGGCATGTGTATTTTTTCCCTAGGCCATTCTGGTTAAGCGGTTGGAGCAGCAGAAGTGCGAAAAATTTGTTTTCTTCTCAACTATTTCTTAGCTTCAAAGTCCCATATCTCGCGAACGGTTAGACCAAACCCAAAAATTCCTGCTGCGTCTGAAAGTCGAAACTCGCCCGATTACAACGGCATGTGTCTTTTTTCCCTAGGCCAATTTGGTTAAGCGATTGGAGCAGCAGAAGAGCGAAATATTTGCTGCCTTCTCAACCATTTCTTGGCATCAAACTCCCATATCTCGCGAACAAATTGATCTAACCCAAAAATTCCTATTGCATCTGAAAGTAGAAACTCGCCCGATTACAACGGTATGTGTATTTTTCCCATAGGCCATTCTGGTTAAGCGATTGGAGCAGCAGGGTTGCGAAAAATATGTTGCCTTCTCAACCATTTCTTAGCTTCAAACTCCCATATCTCGCGAACGGATTGAGCAAACCCAAAAATTCCTGCTGCGCCTGAAAGTAGAAACTCGCCCGATTACAACGGTATGTATATATTTCCCCTAGGCCATTCTGGTTAAGCGATTGGAGCATCAGAAGTGCGAAAAATTTGTTGCCTTCTCAACCATTTCTTAGATTCAAACTCCCGTATCTAGCGAGCGTATTGACCAAACACAGAAATTCATGCTGCGTGTGAAAGTAGAAACCCGCTCGATTACAACGGTATGTGTGTTTTTTCCCTAGGCCATCCTGGTTACGCGTTTGGAGCAGCAGAAGTGCGAAAAATATGTTGCCTTCTCAATCATTTCTTAGCTTCAAACTCCCATATCTCGCGAACGGATTGACCTGACCCAAAAATTCCTATTGCACCTGAAAGCAGAAACTCGCCCGATTACAACGGTATGTGTATTTTTTCCCTAGGCCACTCTGGTTAAGCGATTGGAGCAGCAGAAGTGCGAAAAATTTGTTACCTTCTCAACCATTTCTTAGCTTCAAACTCCCGTATCTCGCGAACGGATTGACCTAACCCAAAAATTCCTATTGCGTCTGAAAGTAGAAACTCGCCCGGTTACAAAGGTATGTGTATTTTTTCCTTAGGCCATTCTGGTTAAGCGGTTGGAGCAGCAGAAGTGCGAAATATTTGTTGCCTTCTCAACCATTTCTTAGTTTCAAACTCCCATATCTCGCGAAGGGATTGACCTAACCCAATAATTCCTGCTGCGTCTGAAAGTCGAAACTCGCCCGATTACAACGGTATGTATATATTTCCCCTAGGCCATTCTGGTTAAGCGTTTGGAGCAGCAGAAGTGCGAAAAATTTGTTGTCTTGTAAACCGTTTCTTAGCTTCAAAGTCCCATATCTCGCGAACGGATTGACCTAACCCAAAAATTCCTGCTGCGTCTGAAAGTAGAAACTCGCCCGATTACAACGGTATGTATATATTTCCCCTAGGCCATTCTGGTTAAGCGTTTGGATAATCAGAAGTGCGAAAAATTTGTTGCCTTCTCAACCATTTCTTAGTTTCAAACTCCCGTATCTCGCGAACGGATTGACCTAACCCAAAAATTCCTATTGCGTCTGAAACTAGATACTTGTCCGGTTACAACGGCATGTGTATTTTTTCCCTAGGCCATTCTGGTTAAGCGGTTGGAGCAGCAGAAGTGCGAAAAATTTGTTTTCTTCTCAACTATTTCTTAGCTTCAAAGTCCCATATCTCGCGAACGGATAGACCAAACCCAAAAATTCCTGCTGCGTCTGAAAGTCGAAACTCGCCCGATTACAACGGCATGTGTCTTTTTTCCCTAGGCCAATTTGGTTAAGCGATTGGAGCAGCAGAAGAGCGAAATATTTGCTGCCTTCTCAACCATTTCTTGGCTTCAAACTCCCATATCTCGCGAACAGATTGATCTAACCCAAAAATTCCTATTGCATCTGAAAGTAGAAACTCGCCCGATTACAACGGTATGTGTATTTTTCCCATAGGCCATTTTGGTTAAGCGATTGGAGCAGCAGGGTTGCGAAAAATATGTTTCCTTCTCAACTATTTCTTAGCTTCAAACTCCCATATCTCGCGAACGGATTGAGCAAACCCAAAAATTCCTGCTGCGTCTGAAAGTAGAAACTCGCCCGATTACAACGGTATGTGTATATCTCGCCTAGGCCATCCTGGTTACGCGTTTGGAGCAGCAGAAGTGCGAAAAATTTGTTGTCTTGTCAACCATTTCTTAGATTCAGAGTCCCATATCTAGCGAGCGTATTGACCAAACACAGAAATTCATGCTGCGTGTGAAAGTAGAAACTCGCTCGATTACAACGGTATGTGTGTTTTTTCCCTAGGCCATCCTGGTTACGCGTTTGGAGCAGCAGAAGTGCGAAAAATTTGTTGTCATCTCAACTATTTCTTAGCTTCAAACTCCCATATCTCGCGAACGGATTGACCAAACACAAAAATTCCTATTGCATCTGAAAGTAGAAACACGCCCGATTACAACGGTACGTGTATTTTTCCCATAGGCCATTCTGGTTAAACGTTTGGAGCAGCAGTAGTGCGAAAAATTTGTTGTCTTCTCAACTATTTCTTAGCTTCAAAGTCCCATATCTCGCGAGCGGATTGACCAAACACAGAAATTCCTGCTGCGTCTGAAAGTAGAAACACGCTCGATTACAACGGTATGTGTATTTTTTCCCTAGGCCATTCGGGTTAAGCGTTTGGAGCAGCAGAAGTGCGAAAAATTTGTTGTCTTCTCAATCATTTCTTAGCTTCAAACTCCCATATCTCGCGAACGGATTGACCTAACCCAAAAATTCGTATTGCATCTGAAAGCAGAAACTCGCCCGATTACAACGGTATGTGTATTTTTTCCCTAGGCCAATCTGGTTAAGCGTTTGGAGCAACGGAAGTGCGAGAAATTTGTTGCCTTCTCAATAATTTCTTAGCTTTAAACTCCCATATCTCGCGAACGGATTGACCTATCCCAAAAATTCCTATTGCGTCTGAAAGTAGAAACTCGTCCGGTTACAACGGTATGTGTATTCTTTCCCTAGGCCATTCTGGTTAAGCGATTGGAGCAGCAGAAGTGCGAAAAGTTTGTTACCTTCTCAACCATTTCTTCGCTTCAAACTCCCGTATCTCGCGAACGGATTGACCTAACCCAAAAATTCCTATTGCGTCTGAAAGTAGAAACTCGCCCGATTACAACGGTATGTGTATTTTCCCCCTAGGCCATTCTGGTTAAGCGACTGGAGCAGCAGAAGTGCGAAAAATTTGTTGTCTTCTCAACCATTTCTTAGCTTCAAACTCCCATTTCTCGCGAACGGATTGACCTAACCCAAAAATTCCTATTGCATCTGAAGGTAGAAACTCGCCCGATTACAACGGTATGTGAATTTTTTCCCTAGGCCATTCTGGTTATGCATTTGGAGCAGCAGAATTGCGATATATTTGTTGCCTTCTCAACCATTTCTTGGCTTCAAACTCCCATATCTCGCGAACAGATTGATCTAACCCAAAAATTCCTGCTGCGTCTGAAAGTAGAAACTCGCCCGATTACAACGGTATGTGTATTTTTTCCCTAGGCCACTCTGGTTAAGCGATTGGAGCAGCAGAAGTGCGAAAAATTTGTTACCTTCTCAACCATTTCTTAGCTTCAAACTCCCGTATCTCGCGAACGGATTGACCTAACCCAAAAATTCCTATTGCGTCTGAAAGTAGAAACTCTCCCGGTTACAAAGGTATGTGTATTTTTTCCCTAGGCCATTCTGGTTAAGCGGTTGGAGCAGCAGAAGTGCGAAATATTTGTTGCCTTCTCAACCATTTCTTAGCTTCAAACTCCCATATCTCGCGAAGAGATTGACCTAACCCAATAATTCCTATTGCGTCTGAAAGTAGAAACTCGTCCGGTTACAACGGTATGTGTATTTTCTCCCTAGGCTATTCTGGTTAAGCGTTCGGAGCAGCAGAAGTACGAAAAATTTGTTGTCTTGTAAACCGTTTCTTAGCTTCAAAGTCCCATATCTCGCGAACGGATTGACCTAACCCAAAAATTCCTGCTGCGTCTGAAAGTAGAAACTCGCCCGATTACAACGGTATGTATATATTTCCCCTAGGCCATTCTGGTTAAGCGTTTGGAGCATCAGAAGTGCGAAAAATTTGTTGCCTTCTCAACCATTTCTTAGCTCCAAACTCCCGTATCTCGCGAACGGATTGACCTGTCTCAAAAATTCCTATTGCGTCGGAAAGAAGAAACTCGTCCGGTTACAACGGTATGAGTATTTTTTCCCTAGGCCATTCTGCTTAAGCGATTGGAGCAGCAGAAGTGCGAAAAATTTGTTACCTTCTCAACCATTTCTTAGCTTCAAACTCCCGTATCTCGCGAACGGATTGACCTAACCCAAAAATTCCTATTGCGTCTGAAAGTAGAAACTCGTCCGGTTACAACGGTATGTGTATTTTTTCCCTAGGCCATTCTGGTTAAGCGTTTGGAGCAACAGAATTGCGAAAAATGTGTTGCCTTCTCAATCATTTCTTAGCTTCAAACTCCCATATCTCGCGAACGGATTGACCTAACCCAAAAATTCCTATTGCATCTTGAAGCAGAAACTCGCCCGATTACAACGGTATGTGTATTTTTTCCCTAGGCTATTCTGGTTAAGCGTTCGGAGCAGCAGAAGTACGAAAAATTTGTTGTCTTGTAAACCGTTTCTTAGCTTCAAAGTCCCATATCTCGCGAACGGATTGACCTAACCCAAAAATTCCTGCTGCGTCTGAAAGTAGAAACTCGCCCGATTACAACGGTATGTATATATTTCCCCTAGGCCATTCTGGTTAAGCGTTTGGAGCATCAGAAGTGCGAAAAATTTGTTGCCTTCTCAACCATTTCTTAGCTTTAAACTCCCGTATCTCGCGAACGGATTGACCTAACGCAAAAATTCCTATTGCGTCTGAAAGTAGATACTTGTCCGGTTACAACGGCATGTGTATTTTTTCCCTAGGCCATTCTGGTTAAGCGGTTGGAGCAGCAGAAGTGCGAAATATTTGTTGCCTTCTCAACCATTTCTTGGCTTCAAACTCCCATATCTCGCGAACAGATTGACCTATACCCAAAAATTCCTAATGCGTCTGAAAGTAGAAACTCGCCCGATTACAACGGTATGTGTATTTTTTCCCTAGGCCATTCTGGTTAAGCGTTTGGAGTAGCAGAAGTGCGAAAAATTTGATGTCTTCTCAACCACTTCTTAGCTTCAATCTACCATATCTCGCGAACGGATTGACCCAACCCAAAAATTCCTATTGCATCTGAAAGTAGAAACACGCCCGATTACAACGGTACGTGTATTTTTCCCATAGGCCATTCTGGTTAAACGTTTGGAGCAGCAGTAGTGCGAAAAATTTGTTGTCTTCTCAACTATTTCTTAGCTTCAAAGTCCCATATCTCGCGAACGGGTAGACCGAACCCAGAAATTCCTGCTGCGTCTGAAAGTAGAAACTCGCCCGATTACAACGGTATGTGTATTTTCCCCCTAGGCCATTCTGGTTAAGCGAATGGAGCAGCAGAAGAACAAAAAATTTGTTGCCTTGTAAACCATTTCTTAGATTCAAAGTCCCATATCTCGCGAGCGGATTGACCAAACACAGAAATTCCTGCTGCGTCTGAAAGTAGAAACTCGCTCGATTACAACGGTATGTTTATTTTTTCCCTAGGCCATTCGGGTTAAGCCTTTGGAGCAGCAGAAGTGCGAAAAATTTGTTGTCTTCTCAATCATTTCTTAGCTTCAAACTCCCGTATCTCGCGAACGGATTGACCTAACCCAAAAATTCCTATTGCGTCTGAAAGTAGATACTTGTCCGGTTGCAACGGTATGGGTATTTTTTCCCTAGGCTATTCTGGTTAAGCGTTCGGAGCAGCAGAAGTACGAAAAATTTGTTGTCTTTTAAACCGTTTCTTAGCTTCAAAGTCCCATATCTCGCGAACGGATTGACCTAACCCAAAAATTCCTGCTGCGTCTGAAAGTAGAAACTCGCCCGATTACAACTGTATGTATATATTTCCCCTGCGCCATTCTGGTTAAGCGTTTGGAGCATCAGAAGTGCGAAAAATTTGTTGCCTTCTCAACCATTTCTTAGCTTTAAACTCCCGTATCTCGCGAACGGATTGACCTAACGCAAAAATTCCTATTGCGTCTGAAAGTAGATACTTGTCCGGTTACAACGGCATGTGTATTTTTTCCCTAGGCCATTCTGGTTAAGCGGTTGGAGCAGCAGAAGTGCGAAATATTTGTTGCCTTCTCAACCATTTCTTGGCTTCAAACTCCCATATCTCGCGAACAGATTGACCTAACCCAAAAATTCCTGCTGCGTCTGAAAGTAGAAACTCGCCCGATTACAACGGTATGTGCTTTTTTTCCCTAGGCCATTCTGGTTAAGCGTTTGGGGTAGCAGAAGTGCGAAAAATTTGATGTCTTCTCAACCACTTCTTAGCTTCAAACTACCATATCTCGCGAACGGATTGACCCAACCCAAAAATTCCTATTGCATCTGAAGGTAGAAACTCGCCCGATTACAGCGGTATGTGTATTTTTCCCATAGGCCATTCTGGTTAAACGTTTGGAGCAGCAGAAGTGCGAAAAATTTGTTGTCATCTCAACCATTTCTTAGCTTCAAACTCCCGTATCTCGCGAACGGATTGACCTAACCCAAAAATTCCTATTGCGTCTGAAAGTAGATACTTGTCCGGTTACAACGGAATGTGTATTTTTTCCCTAGGCCATTCTGGTTAAGCGCTTGGAGCAGCAGAATTGCGAAATATTTGTTGCCTTCTCAACCATTTCTTGGCTTCAAACTCCCATATCTCGCGAACAGAGAGACCTAACCCAAAAATTCCAGTTGCGTCTGAAAGTGGAAACTCGCCCGGTTGCAACGGTATGTGTATTTTTTCCCTAGGCCATTCTGGTTAAGCGTTTGGACTAGCAGAAGTGCAAAAAATTTGTTGTCTTCTCAACTATTTCTTAGCTTCAAACTCCCGTATCTCGCGAACGGATTGACCTAACCCAAAAATTCCTATTGCGTCTGAAAGTAGAAACCCGTCCGGTTACAACGGTATGTGTATTTTTTCCCTAGGCCATTCTGGTTAAGCGTTTGGAGCAACAGAATTGCGAAAAATGTGTTGCCTTCTCAATCATTTCTTAGCTTCAAACTCCCATATCTCGCGAACGGATTGACCTAACCCAAAAATTCCTATTGCGTCTGAAAGTAGAAACTCGCCCGGTTACAAAGGTATGTGTATTTTTTCCCTAGGCCATTCTGTTTAAGCGGTTGGAGCATCAGAAGTGCGAAATATTTGTTGCCTTCTCAACCATTTCTTAGCTTCAAACTCCCATATCTCGCGAAGGAATTGACCTAACCAAATAATTCCTATTGCGTCTGAAAGTAGAAACTCGTCCGGTTTCAACGGTATGTGTATTTTTTCCCTAGGCTATTCTGGTTAAGCGTTCGGAGCAGCAGAAGTACGAAAAATTTGTTGTCTTGTAAACCGTTTCTTAGCTTCAAAGTCCCATATCTCGCGAACAGATTGACCTAACCCAAAAATTCCTGCTGCGTCTGAAAGTAGAAACTCGCCCGATTACAACGGTATGTGCATTTTTTCCCTAGGCCCTTCTGGTTCAGCGTTTGGAGTAGCAGAATTGCGAAAAATTTGATGTCTTCTCAACCACTTCTTTGCTTCAAACTACCATATCTCGCGAACGGATTGACCCAACCCAAAAATTCCTATTGCATCTGAAGGTAGAAACTCGCCCGATTACAGCGGTATGTGTATTTTTTCCCATAGGCCATTCTCGTTAAACGTTTGGAGCAGCAGAAGTGCGAAAAATTTGTTACCTTCTCAACCATTTCTTAGCTTCAAACTCCCGTATCTCGCGAACGGATTGACCTAACCCAAAAATTCCTATTGCGTCTGAAAGTAGATACTTGTCCGGTTACAACGGTATGTGTATTTTTTCCCTAGGCCATTCTGGTTAAGCGGTTGGAGCAGCAGAAGTGCGAAATATTTGTTGCCTTCTCAACCATTTCTTGGCTTCAAACTCCCATATCTCGCGAACAGAGAGACCTAACCCAAAAATTCCTGCTGCGTCTGAAAGTAGAAACTCGCCCGGTTGCAACGGAATGTGTATTTTTTCCCATAGGCCATTCTGGTTAAACGTTTGGAGCAGCAGAAGTGCGAAAAATTTGTTACCTTCTCAACCATTTCTTAGCTTCAAACTCCCGTATCTCGCGAACGGATTGACCTAACCCAAAAATTCCTATTGCGTCTGAAAGTAGATACTTGTCCGGTTACAACGGTATGTGTATTTTTTCCCTAGGCCATTCTGGTTAAGCGGTTGGAGCAGCAGAAGTGCGAAATATTTGTTGCCTTCTCAACCATTTCTTGGCTTCAAACTCCCATATCTCGCGAACAGAGAGACCTAACCCAAAAATTCCTGCTGCGTCTGAAAGTAGAAACTCGCCCGGTTGCAACGGAATGTGTATTTTTTCCCTAGGCCATTCTGGTTATGCGTTTGGAGTAGCAGAAGTGCGAAAAATGTGTTGTCTTCTCAACCACTTCTTAGGTTCAAACTCCCATATGACGCGAACGGATTGACCCATCCCAAAAATTCCTATTGCGTCTGATAGTAGAAACTCGCCCGATTACAACGGTATGTGTATTTTCCCCCTAGGCCATTCTGGTTAAGCGACTGGAGCAGCAGAAGTGCGAAAAATTTGTTGTCTCCTCAATCATTTCTTAGCTTCAAACTCCCATATCTCGCGAACGGATTGACCTAACCCAAAAATTCGTATTGCATCTGAAAGCAGAAACTCGCCCGATTACAACGGTATGTGTATTTTTTCCCTAGACCAATCTGGTTAAGCGTTTGGAGCAACAGAATTGCGAGAAATTTGTTGCCTTCTCAATAATTTCTTAGCTTCAAACTCCCATATCTCGCGAACGGATTGACCTATCCCAAAAATTCCTATTGCGTCTGAAAGTAGAAACTCGTCCGGTTACAACGGTATGTGTATTTTTTCCCAAGGCCGTTCTGGTTAAGCGTCTGGAGCAACAGAATTGCGAAAAATGTGTTGCCTTCTCAATCATTTCTTAGCTTCAAACTCCCATATCTCGCGAATAGGTTGACCTAACCCAAAAATTCCTGCTGCGTCTGAAAGTAGAAACTCGCCCGACTCAAAAGGTATGTGTATTATTCTCCTTGGCCATTCTGGTTAAGCGTTTGGAGCAGCAGAAGTGCGAAAAATTTGTTGTCTTCTCTACTATTTCTTAGCTTCAAACTCCCATATCTCGCGAACGGATTGACCGAACCCTAAAATTCCTATTGCATCTGAAGGTAGAAACTCGCCCGATTACAGCGGTATGTGTATTTTTCCCATAGGCCATTCTGGTTAAACGTTTGGAGCAGCAGAAGTGCGAAAAATTTGTTGTCATCTCAACCATTTCTTAGCTTCAAACTCCCATATGTCGCGAACGGATTGACCTGACCAAAAATTCCTGCTGCGTCTGAAAGTAGAAACTCGCCCGATTACAACGGTATGTGAATTTTTTCCCTAGGCCATTCTGGTTATGCATTTGGAGCAGCAGAAATGCGAAAAATTTGTTGTCATCTCAACCATTTCTTAGCTTCAAACTCCCATATGTCGCGAACGGATTGACCTAACCCAAAAATTCCTATTGCATCTGAAAGTAGAAACTCGCCCGATTACAAAGGTATGTTTATTTTTCCCATAGGCCATTCTGGTTAAGCGATTGGAGCAGCAGGGGTGCGAGAAATATGTTGCCTTCTCAACTATTTCTTAGCTTCAAACTCCCATATCTCGCGAACGGACTGAGCAAACCCAAAAATTCCTGCTGCGTCTGAAAGTAGAAACTCGCCCGATTACAACGGTATGTGTATATCTCCCGTAGGCCATCCTGGTTACGCGATTGGAGCAGCAGAAGTGCGAAAAATTTGTTTTTTTCTCAACTATTTCTTAGCTTCAAAGTCCCATATCTCGCGGACGGATAGACCAAACCCAAAAATTCCTGCTGCGTCTGAAAGTCGAAACTCGCCCGATTACAACGGTATGTGTCTTTTTTCCCTTGGCCAATTTGGTTAAGCGATTGGAGCAGCAGAAGAGCGAAATATTTGCTGCCTTCTCAACCATTTCTTGGCTTCAAACTCCCATATCTCGCGAACAGATTGATCTAACCCAAAAATTCCTATTGCATCTGAAAGTAGAAACTCGCCCGATTACAACGGTATGTGTATTTTCCCCCTAGGCCATTCTGGTTAAGCGACTGGAGCAGCAGAAGTGCGAAAAATTTGTTGTCTCCTCAATCATTTCTTAGCTTCAAACTCCCATATCTCGCGAACGGATTGACCTAACCCAAAAATTCGTATTGCATCTGAAAGCAGAAACTCGCCCGATTACAACGGTATGTGTATTTTTTCCCTAGACCAATCTGGTTAAGCTTTTGGAGCAACAGAATTGCGAGAAATTTGTTGCCTTCTCAATAATTTCTTAGCTTCAAACTCCCATATCTAGCGAACGGATTGACCTATCCCAAAAATTCCTATTGCGTCTGAAAGTAGAAACTCGTCCGGTTACAACGGTATGTGTATTTTTTCCCTAGGCCGTTCTGGTTAAGCGTCTGGAGCAACAGAATTGCGAAAAATGTGTTGCCTTCTCAATCATTTCTTAGCTTCAAACTCCCATATCTCGCGAATAGGTTGACCTAACCCAAAAATTCCTGCTGCGTCTGAAAGTAGAAACTCGCCCGACTCAAAAGGTATGTGTATTATTCTCCTTGGCCATTCTGGTTAAGCGTTTGGAGCAGCAGAAGTGCGAAAAATTTGTTGTCTTCTCTACTATTTCTTAGCTTCAAACTCCCATATCTCGCGAACGGATTGACCGAACCCTAAAATTCCTATTGCATCTGAAGGTAGAAACTCGCCCGATTACAGCGGTATGTGTATTTTTCCCATAGGCCATTCTGGTTAAACGTTTGGAGCAGCAGAAGTGCGAAAAATTTCTTGTCATCTCAACCATTTCTTAGCTTCAAACTCCCATATGTCGCGAACGGATTGACCTGACCAAAAATTCCTGCTGCGTCTGAAAGTAGAAACTCGCCCGATTACAACGGTATGTGAATTTTTTCCCTAGGCCATTCTGGTTATGCATTTGGAGCAGCAGAAATGCGAAAAATTTGTTGTCATCTCAACCATTTCTTAGCTTCAAACTCCCATATGTCGCGAACGGATTGACCTAACCCAAAAATTCCTATTGCATCTGAAAGTAGAAACTCGCCCGATTACAAAGGTATGTTTATTTTTCCCATAGGCCATTCTGGTTAAGCGATTGGAGCAGCAGGGGTGCGAGAAATATGTTGCATTCTCAACTATTTCTTAGCTTCAAACTCCCATATCTCGCGAACGGACTGAGCAAACCCAAAAATTCCTGCTGCGTCTGAAAGTAGAAACTCGCCCGATTACAACGGTATGTGTATATCTCCCGTAGGCCATCCTGGTTACGCGATTGGAGCAGCAGAAGTGCGAAAAATTTGTTTTCTTCTCAACTATTTCTTAGCTTCAAAGTCCCATATCTCGCGGACGGATAGACCAAACCCAAAAATTCCTGCTGCGTCTGAAAGTCGAAACTCGCCCGATTACAACGGTATGTGTCTTTTTTCCCTTGGCCAATTTGGTTAAGCGATTGGAGCAGCAGAAGATCGAAATATTTGCTGCCTTCTCAACCATTTCTTGGCTTCAAACTCCCATATCTCGCGAACAGATTGATCTAACCCAAAAATTCCTATTGCATCTGAAAGTAGAAACTCGCCCGATTACAACGGTATGTGTATTTTTCCCATAGGCCATTCTGGTTAAGCGATTGGAGCAGCAGGGTTGCGAAAAATATGTTGCCTTCTCAACTATTTCTTAGCTTCAAACTCCCATATCTCGCGAACGGATTGAGCAAACCCAAAAATTCCTGCTGCGTCTGAAAGTAGAAACTCTCCCGATTACAACGGTATGTGTATATCTCGCCTAGGCCATCCTGGTTACGCGTTTGGAGCAGCAGAATTGCGAAAAATTTGTTGTCTTGTCAACCATTTCTTAGATTCAAAGTCCCATATCTCGCGAGCGGA
Organism: Ptiloglossa arizonensis; assembly: GCF_051014685.1. Taxonomy (NCBI): domain Eukaryota; kingdom Metazoa; phylum Arthropoda; class Insecta; order Hymenoptera; family Colletidae; genus Ptiloglossa; species Ptiloglossa arizonensis. The sequence goes on along the minus strand of NW_027478576.1, from coordinate 876,981 downwards.
TTGACCAAACACAGAAATTCCTGCTGCGTCTGAAAGTAGAAACTCGCTCGATTACAACGGTATGTGTATTTTTTCCCTAGGCCATTCGGGTTAAGCGTTTGGAGCAGCAAAAGTGCGAAAAATTTGTTGTCTTCTCAAACATTTCTTAGCTTCAAACTCCCATATCTCGCGAACGGATTGACCTAACCCAAAAATTCGTATTGCATCTGAAAGCAGAAACTCGCCCGATTACAACGGTATGTGTATTTTTTCCCTAGGCCAATCTGGTTAAGCGTTTGGAGCAACAGAAGTGCGAGAAATTTGTTGCCTTCTCAATAATTTCTTCGCTTCAAACTCCCGTATCTCGCGAACGGATTGACCTAACCCAAAAATTCCTATTGCGTCTGAAAGTAGAAACTCGCCCGATTACAACGGTATGTGTATTTTCCCCCTAGGCCATTCTGGTTAAGCGACTGGAGCAGCAGAAGTGCGAAAAATTTGTTGCCTTCTCAATAATTTCTTAGCTTCAAACTCCCATATCTCGCGAACGGATTGACCTATCCCAAAAATTCCTATTGCGTCTGAAAGTAGAAACTCGTCCGGTGACAACGGTATGTGTATTTTTTCCCTAGGACATTCTGGTTAAGCGATTGGAGCAGCAGAAGTGCGAAAAGTTTGTTACCTTCTCAACCATTTCTTCGCTTCAAACTCCCGTATCTCGCGAACGGATTGACCTAACCCAAAAATTCCTATTGCGTCTGATAGTAGAAACACGCCCGATTACAACGGTATGTGTATTTTCCCCCTAGGCCATTCTGGTTAAGCGACTGGAGCAGCAGAAGTGCGAAAAATTTGTTGTCTCCTCAATCATTTCTTAGCTTCAAACTCCCATATCTCGCGAACGGATTGACCTAACCCAAAAATTCGTATTGCATCTGAAAGCAGAAACTCGCCCGATTACAACGGTATGTGTATTTTTTCCCTAGACCAATCTGGTTAAGCGTTTGGAGCAACAGAATTGCGAGAAATTTGTTGCCTTCTCAATAATTTCTTAGCTTCAAACTCCCATATCTCGCGAACGGATTGACCTATCCCAAAAATTCCTATTGCGTCTGAAAGTAGAAACTCGTCCGGTTACAACGGTATGTGTATTTTTTCCCTAGGCCGTTCTGGTTAAGCGTCTGGAGCAACAGAATTGCGAAAAATGTGTTGCCTTGTCAATCATTTCTTAGCTTCAAACTCCCATATCTCGCGAATAGGTTGACCTAACCCAAAAATTCCTGCTGCGTCTGAAAGTAGAAACTCGCCCGACTCAAAAGGTATGTGTATTATTCTCCTTGGCCATTCTGGTTAAGCGTTTGGAGCAGCAGAAGTGCGAAAAATTTGTTGTCTTCTCTACTATTTCTTAGCTTCAAACTCCCATATCTCGCGAACGGATTGACCGAACCCTAAAATTCCTATTGCATCTGAAGGTAGAAACTCGCCCGATTACAGCGGTATGTGTATTTTTCCCATAGGCCATTCTGGTTAAACGTTTGGAGCAGCAGAAGTGCGAAAAATTTGTTGTCATCTCAACCATTTCTTAGCTTCAAACTCCCATATGTCGCGAACGGATTGACCTGACCAAAAATTCCTGCTGCGTCTGAAAGTAGAAACTCGCCCGATTACAACGGTATGTGAATTTTTTCCCTAGGCCATTCTGGTTATGCATTTGGAGCAGCAGAAATGCGAAAAATTTGTTGTCATCTCAACCATTTCTTAGCTTCAAACTCCCATATGTCGCGAACGGATTGACCTAACCCAAAAATTCCTATTGCATCTGAAAGTAGAAACTCGCCCGATTACAAAGGTATGTTTATTTTTCCCATAGGCCATTCTGGTTAAGCGATTGGAGCAGCAGGGGTGCGAGAAATATGTTGCCTTCTCAACTATTTCTTAGCTTCAAACTCCCATATCTCGCGAACGGACAGAGCAAACCCAAAAATTCCTGCTGCGTCTGAAAGTAGAAACTCGCCCGATTACAACGGTATGTGTATATCTCCCGTAGGCCATCCTGGTTACGCGATTGGAGCAGCAGAAGTGCGAAAAATTTGTTTTCTTCTCAACTATTTCTTAGCTTCAAAGTCCCATATCTCGCGAACGGATAGACCAAACCCAAAAATTCCTGCTGCGTCTGAAAGTCGAAACTCGCCCGATTACAACGGTATGTGTATTTTTCCCATAGGCCATTCTGGTTAAGCGATTGGAGCAGCAGGGTTGCGAAAAATATGTTGCCTTCTCAACTATTTCTTAGCTTCAAACTCCCATATCTCGCGAACGGATTGAGCAAACCCAAAAATTCCTGCTGCGTCTGAAAGTAGAAACTCTCCCGATTACAACGGTATGTGTATATCTCGCCTAGGCCATCCTGGTTACGCGTTTGGAGCAGCAGAAGTGCGAAAAATTTGTTGTCTTGTCAACCATTTCTTAGATTCAAAGTCCCATATCTCGCGAGCGGATTGACCAAACACAGAAATTCCTGCTGCGTCTGAAAGTAGAAACTCGCTCGATTACAACGGTATGTGTATTTTTTCCCTAGGCCAGTCGGGTTAAGCGTTTGGAGCAGCAAAAGTGCGAAAAATTTGTTGTCTTCTCAATCATTTCTTAGCTTCAAACTCCCATATCTCGCGAACGGATTGACCTAACCCAAAAATTCGTATTGCATCTGAAAGCAGAAACTCGCCCGATTACAACGGTATGTGTATTTTTTCCCTAGGCCAATCTGGTTAAGCGTTTTGAGCAACAGAAGTGCGAGAAATTTGTTGCCTTCTCAATAATTTCTTCGCTTCAAACTCCCGTATCTCGCGAACGGATTGACCTAACCCAAAAATTCCTATTGCGTCTGAAAGTAGAAACTCGCCCGATTACAACGGTATGTGTATTTCCCCCCTAGGCCATTCTGGTTAAGCGACTGGAGCAGCAGAAGTGCGAAAAATTTGTTGTCTTCTCAGCCATTTCTTAGCTTCAAACTCCCATTTCTCGCGAACGGATTGACCTAACCCAAAAATTCCTATTGCATCTGAAGGTGGAAACTCGCCCGACTACAACGGTATGTGTATTTTTCCCCTAGGACATTCTGGTTATGCGTTTGGAGCAGCAGAAGTGCGAAATATTTGTTGTCTTCTCAACTATTTCTTAGCTTCAAAGTCCCATATCTCGCGAACGGGTAGACCAAACCCAGAAATTCCTGCTGCGTCTGAAAGTAGAAACTCGCCCGATTACAACGGTATGTGTATTTTCCCCCTAGGCCATTCTGGTTAAGCGACTGGAGCAGCAGAAGAACAAAAAATTTGTTGTCTCGTCAACCATTTCTTAGATTCAAACTCCCATATGACGCGAACGGATTGACCCATCCCAAAAATTCCTATTGCATCTGAAAGTAGAAACACGCCCGATTACAACGGTACGTGTATTTTTCCCATAGGCCATTCTGGTTAAACGTTTGGAGCAGCAGTAGTGCGAAAAATTTGTTGTCTTCTCAACTATTTCTTAGCTTCAAAGTCCCATATCTCGCGAACGGGTAGACCGAACCCAGAAATTCCTGCTGCGTCTGAAAGTAGAAACTCGCCCGATTACAACGGTATGTGTATTTTCCCCCTAGGCCATTCTGGTTAAGCGAATGGAGCAGCAGAAGAACAAAAAATTTGTTGCCTTGTAAACCATTTCTTAGATTCAAAGTCCCATATCTCGCGAGCGGATTGACCAAACACAGAAATTCCTGCTGCGTCTGAAAGTAGAAACTCGCTCGATTACAACGGTATGTTTATTTTTTCCCTAGGCCATTCGGGTTAAGCCTTTGGAGCAGCAGAAGTGCGAAAAAGTTGTTGTCTTCTCAATCATTTCTTAGCTTCAAACTCCCATATCTCGCGAACGGATTGACCTAACCCAAAAATTAGTATTGCATCTGAAAGCAGAAAATCGCCCGATTACAACGGTATGTGTATTTTTTCCCTAGGCCAATCTGGTTAAGCGTTTGGAGCAACAGAAGTGCGAGAAATTTGTTGCCTTATCAATAATTTCTTAGCTTCAAACTCCCATATCTCGCGAACGGATTGACCTATCCCAAAAATTCCTATTGCGTCTGAAAGTAGAAACTCGTCCGGTTACAGCGATATGTGTATTTTTTCCCTAGGCCATTCTGGTTAAGCGACTGGAGCAGCAGAAGTGCGAAAAATTTGTTGTCTTCTCAACCATTTCTTAGCTTCAAACTCCCATTTCTCGCGAACGGATTGACCTAACCCAAAAATTCCTATTGCATCTGAAGGTAGAAACTCGCCCGACTACAACGGTATGTGTATTATTCTCCTTGGCCATTCTGGTTAAGCGTTTGGAGCAGCAGAAGTGCGAAAAATTTGTTGTCTTCTCTACTATTTCTTAGCTTCAAACTCCCATATCTCGCGAACGGATTGACCTAACCCAAAAATTCGTATTGCATCTGAAAGCAGAAACTCGCCCGATTACAACGGTATGTGTATTTTTTCCCTAGGCCAATCTGGTTAAGCGTTTGGAGCAACAGAAGTGCGAGAAATTTGTTGCCTTCTCAACCATTTCTTAGCTTCAAACTCACGTATCTCGCGAACGGATTGACCTAACCCAAAAATTGCTATTGCGTCTGAAAGTAGAAACTCGTCCGGTTACTACGGTATGTGTATTTTTCCCCTAGGCCATTCTGGTTATGTGTTTGGAGGAGCAGAAGTGCGAAATATTTGTTGCCTTCTCAACCATCTCTTAGCTTCAAACTCCCATATCTCGCGAAGGGATTGACCAAACACAGAAATTCCTGCTGCGTCTGAAAGTACAACCTCGCTCGATTACAACGGTATGTGTATTTTTTCCCAAGGCCATTCTGGTTAAGCGTCTGGAGCAACAGAATTGCGAAAAATGTGTTGCCTTCTCAATCATTTCTTAGCTTCAAACTCCCATATCTCGCGAACAGGTTGACCTAACCCAAAAATTCCTGCTGCGTCTGAAAGTAGAAACTCGCCCGACTCAAACGGTATGTGTATTATTCTCCTTGGCCATTCTGGTTAAGCGTTTGGAGCAGCAGAAGTGCGAAAAATTTGTTGTCTTCTCTACTATTTCTTAGATTCAAACTCCCATATCTCGCGAACGGATTGACCGAACCCTAAAATTCCTATTGCATCTGAAAGTAGAAACTCGCCCGATTACAACGGTATGTGTATTTTCCCCCTAGGCCATTCTGGTTAAGCGACTGGAGCAGCAGAAGAACAAAAAATTTGTTGTCTTGTCAACCATTTCTTCGCTTCAAACTCCCGTATCTCGCGAACGGATTGACCTGACCCAAAAATTCCTATTGCTTCTGAAAGTAGAAACTCGCCCGATTACAACGGTATGTGTATTTTCCCCCTAGGCCATTCTGGTTAAGCGATTGGAGCAGCAGAAGTGCGAAAAGTTTGTTACCTTCTCAACCATTTCTTCGCTTCAAACTCCCGTATCTCGCGAACGGATTGACCTAACCCAAAAATTCCTATTGCGTCTGAAAGTAGAAACTCGCCCGATTACAACGGTATGTGTATTTCCCCCCTAGGCCATTCTGGTTAAGCGACTGGAGCAGCAGAAGTGCGAAAAATTTGTTGCCTTCCCAATAATTTCTTAGCCTCAAACTCCCATATCTCGCGAACGGATTGACCTATCCCAAAAATTCCTATTGCGTCTGAAAGTAGAAACTCGTCCGGTTACAACGGTATGTGTATTTTTTCCCTAGGCCGTTCTGGTTAAGCGTCTGGAGCAACAGAATTGCGAAAAATGTGTTGCCTTCTCAATCATTTCTTAGCTTCAAACTCCCATATCTCGCGAACAGGTTGACCTAACCCAAAAATTCCTGCTGCGTCTGAAAGTAGAAACTCGCCCGATTACAACGGTATGTGTATTTTCCCCCTAGGCCATTCTGGTTAAGCGACTGGAGCAGCAGAAGTGCGAAAAATTTGTTGCCTTCTCAATAATTTCTTAGCTTCAAACTCCCATATCTCGCGAACGGATTGACCTATCCCAAAAATTCCTATTGCGTCTGAAAGTAGAAACTCGTCCGGTGACAACGGTATGTGTATTTTTTCCCTAGGACATTCTGGTTAAGCGATTGGAGCAGCAGAAGTGCGAAAAGTTTGTTACCTTCTCAACCATTTCTTCGCTTCAAACTCCCGTATCTCGCGAACGGATTGACCTAACCCAAAAATTCCTATTGCGTCTGATAGTAGAAACACGCCCGATTACAACGGTATGTGTATTTTCCCCCTAGGCCATTCTGGTTAAGCGACTGGAGCAGCAGAAGTGCGAAAAATTTGTTGTCTCCTCAATCATTTCTTAGCTTCAAACTCCCATATCTCGCGAACGGATTGACCTAACCCAAAAATTCGTATTGCATCTGAAAGCAGAAACTCGCCCGATTACAACGGTATGTGTATTTTTTCCCTAGACCAATCTGGTTAAGCGTTTGGAGCAACAGAATTGCGAGAAATTTGTTGCCTTCTCAATAATTTCTTAGCTTCAAACTCCCATATCTCGCGAACGGATTGACCTATCCCAAAAATTCCTATTGCGTCTGAAAGTAGAAACTCGTCCGGTTACAACGGTATGTGTATTTTTTCCCTAGGCCGTTCTGGTTAAGCGTCTGGAGCAACAGAATTGCGAAAAATGTGTTGCCTTCTCAATCATTTCTTAGCTTCAAACTCCCATATCTCGCGAATAGGTTGACCTAACCCAAAAATTCCTGCTGCGTCTGAAAGTAGAAACTCGCCCGACTCAAAAGGTATGTGTATTATTCTCCTTGGCCATTCTGGTTAAGCGTTTGGAGCAGCAGAAGTGCGAAAAATTTGTTGTCTTCTCTACTATTTCTTAGCTTCAAACTCCCATATCTCGCGAACGGATTGACCGAACCCTAAAATTCCTATTGCATCTGAAGGTAGAAACTCGCCCGATTACAGCGGTATGTGTATTTTTCCCATAGGCCATTCTGGTTAAACGTTTGGAGCAGCAGAAGTGCGAAAAATTTGTTGTCATCTCAACCATTTCTTAGCTTCAAACTCCCATATGTCGCGAACGGATTGACCTGACCAAAAATTCCTGCTGCGTCTGAAAGTAGAAACTCGCCCGATTACAACGGTATGTGAATTTTTTCCCTAGGCCATTCTGGTTATGCATTTGGAGCAGCAGAAATGCGAAAAATTTGTTGTCATCTCAACCATTTCTTAGCTTCAAACTCCCATATGTCGCGAACGGATTGACCTAACCCAAAAATTCCTATTGCATCTGAAAGTAGAAACTCGCCCGATTACAAAGGTATGTTTATTTTTCCCATAGGCCATTCTGGTTAAGCGATTGGAGCAGCAGGGGTGCGAGAAATATGTTGCCTTCTCAACTATTTCTTAGCTTCAAACTCCCATATCTCGCGAACGGACTGAGCAAACCCAAAAATTCCTGCTGCGTCTGAAAGTAGAAACTCGCCCGATTACAACGGTATGTGTATATCTCCCGTAGGCCATCCTGGTTACGCGATTGGAGCAGCAGAAGTGCGAAAAATTTGTTTTCTTCTCAACTATTTCTTAGCTTCAAAGTCCCATATCTCGCGAACGGATAGACCAAACCCAAAAATTCCTGCTGCGTCTGAAAGTCGAAACTCGCCCGATTACAACGGTATGTGTCTTTTTTCCCTTGGCCAAATTGGTTAAGCGATTGGAGCAGCAGAAGAGCGAAATATTTGCTGCCTTCTCAACCATTTCTTGGCTTCAAACTCCCATATCTCGCGAACAGATTGATCTAACCCAAAAATTCCTATTGCATCTGAAAGTAGAAACTCGCCCGATTACAACGGTATGTGTATTTTTCCCATAGGCCATTCTGGTTAAGCGATTGGAGCAGCAGGGTTGCGAAAAATATGTTGCCTTCTCAACTATTTCTTAGCTTCAAACTCCCATATCTCGCGAACGGATTGAGCAAACCCAAAAATTCCTGCTGCGTCTGAAAGTAGAAACTCTCCCGATTACAACGGTATGTGTATATCTCGCCTAGGCCATCCTGGTTACGCGTTTGGAGCAGCAGAAGTGCGAAAAATTTGTTGTCTTGTCAACCATTTCTTAGATTCAAAGTCCCATATCTCGCGAGCGGATTGACCAAACACAGAAATTCCTGCTGCGTCTGAAAGTAGAAACTCGCTCGATTACAACGGTATGTGTATTTTTTCCCTAGGCCATTCGGGTTAAGCGTTTGGAGCAGCAAAAGTGCGAAAAATTTGTTGTCTTCTCAATCATTTCTTAGCTTCAAACTCCCATATCTCGCGAACGGATTGACCTAACCCAAAAATTCGTATTGCATCTGAAAGCAGAAACTCGCCCGATTACAACGGTATGTGTATTTTTTCCCTAGGCCAATCTGGTTAAGCGTTTGGAGCAACAGAAGTGCGAGAAATTTGTTGCCTTCTCAATAATTTCTTCGCTTCAAACTCCCGTATCTCGCGAACGGATTGACCTAACCCAAAAATTCCTATTGCGTCTGAAAGTAGAAAGTCGCCCGATTACAACGGTATGTGTATTTTCCCCCTAGGCCATTCTGGTTAAGCGACTGGAGCAGCAGAAGTGCGAAAAATTTGTTGTCTTCTCAGCCATTTCTTAGCTTCAAACTCCCATTTCTCGCGAACGGATTGACCTAACCCAAAAATTCCTATTGCATCTGAAGGTAGAAACTCGCCCGACTACAACGGTATGTGTATTTTTCCCCTAGGACATTCTGGTTATGCGTTTGGAGCAGCAGAAGTGCGAAATATTTGTTGTCTTCTCAACTATTTCTTAGCTTCAAAGTCCCATATCTCGCGAACGGGTAGACCAAACCCTAAAATTCCTATTGCATCTGAAGGTAGAAACTCGCCCGATTACAGCGGTATGTGTATTTTTCCCATAGGCCATTCTGGTTAAACGTTTGGAGCAGCAGAAGTGCGAAAAATTTGTTGTCATCTCAACCATTTCTTAGCTTCAAACTCCCATATGTCGCGAACGGATTGACCTGACCAAAAATTCCTGCTGCGTCTGAAAGTAGAAACTCGCCCGATTACAACGGTATGTGAATTTTTTCCCTAGGCCATTCTGGTTATGCATTTGGAGCAGCAGAAATGCGAAAAATTTGTTGTCATCTCAACCATTTCTTAGCTTCAAACTCCCATATGTCGCGAACGGATTGACCTAACCCAAAAATTCCTATTGCATCTGAAAGTAGAAACTCGCCCGATTACAAAGGTATGTTTATTTTTCCCATAGGCCATTCTGGTTAAGCGATTGGAGCAGCAGGGGTGCGAGAAATATGTTGCCTTCTCAACTATTTCTTAGCTTCAAACTCCCATATCTCGCGAACGGACTGAGCAAACCCAAAAATTCCTGCTGCGTCTGAAAGTAGAAACTCGCCCGATTACAACGGTATGTGTATATCTCCCGTAGGCCATCCTGGTTACGCGATTGGAGCAGCAGAAGTGCGAAAAATTTGTTTTCTTCTCAACTATTTCTTAGCTTCAAAGTCCCATATCTCGCGAACGGATAGACCAAACCCAAAAATTCCTGCTGCGTCTGAAAGTCGAAACTCGCCCGATTACAACGGTATGTGTCTTTTTTCCCTTGGCCAAATTGGTTAAGCGATTGGAGCAGCAGAAGAGCGAAATATTTGCTGCCTTCTCAACCATTTCTTGGCTTCAAACTCCCATATCTCGCGAACAGATTGATCTAACCCAAAAATTCCTATTGCATCTGAAAGTAGAAACTCGCCCGATTACAACGGTATGTGTATTTTTCCCATAGGCCATTCTGGTTAAGCGATTGGAGCAGCAGGGTTGCGAAAAATATGTTGCCTTCTCAACTATTTCTTAGCTTCAAACTCCCATATCTCGCGAACGGATTGAGCAAACCCAAAAATTCCTGCTGCGTCTGAAAGTAGAAACTCTCCCGATTACAACGGTATGTGTATATCTCGCCTAGGCCATCCTGGTTACGCGTTTGGAGCAGCAGAAGTGCGAAAAATTTGTTGTCTTGTCAACCATTTCTTAGATTCAAAGTCCCATATCTCGCGAGCGGATTGACCAAACACAGAAATTCCTGCTGCGTCTGAAAGTAGAAACTCGCTCGATTACAACGGTATGTGTATTTTTTCCCTAGGCCATTCGGGTTAAGCGTTTGGAGCAGCAAAAGTGCGAAAAATTTGTTGTCTTCTCAATCATTTCTTAGCTTCAAACTCCCATATCTCGCGAACGGATTGACCTAACCCAAAAATTCGTATTGCATCTGAAAGCAGAAACTCGCCCGATTACAACGGTATGTGTATTTTTTCCCTAGGCCAATCTGGTTAAGCGTTTGGAGCAACAGAAGTGCGAGAAATTTGTTGCCTTCTCAATAATTTCTTCGCTTCAAACTCCCGTATCTCGCGAACGGATTGACCTAACCCAAAAATTCCTATTGCGTCTGAAAGTAGAAAGTCGCCCGATTACAACGGTATGTGTATTTTCCCCCTAGGCCATTCTGGTTAAGCGACTGGAGCAGCAGAAGTGCGAAAAATTTGTTGTCTTCTCAGCCATTTCTTAGCTTCAAACTCCCATTTCTCGCGAACGGATTGACCTAACCCAAAAATTCCTATTGCATCTGAAGGTAGAAACTCGCCCGACTACAACGGTATGTGTATTTTTCCCCTAGGACATTCTGGTTATGCGTTTGGAGCAGCAGAAGTGCGAAATATTTGTTGTCTTCTCAACTATTTCTTAGCTTCAAAGTCCCATATCTCGCGAACGGGTAGACCAAACCCAGAAATTCCTGCTGCGTCTGAAAGTAGAAACTCGCCCGATTACAACGGTATGTGTATTTTCACCCTAGGCCATTCTGGTTAAGCGACTGGAGCAGCAGAAGAACAAAAAATTTGTTGTCTCGTCAACCATTTCTTAGATTCAAACTCCCATATGACGCGAACGGATTGACCCATCCCAAAAATTCCTATTGCATCTGAAAGTAGAAACACGCCCGATTACAACGGTACGTGTATTTTTCCCATAGGCCATTCTGGTTAAACGTTTGGAGCAGCAGTAGTGCGAAAAATTTGTTGTCTTCTCAACTATTTCTTAGCTTCAAAGTCCCATATCTCGCGAACGGGTAGACCGAACCCAGAAATTCCTGCTGCGTCTGAAAGTAGAAACTCGCCCGATTACAACGGTATGTGTATTTTCCTCCTAGGCCATTCTGGTTAAGCGAATGGAGCAGCAGAAGAACAAAAAATTTGTTGCCTTGTAAACCATTTCTTAGATTCAAAGTCCCATATCTCGCGAGCGGATTGACCAAACACAGAAATTCCTGCTGCGTCTGAAAGTAGAAACTCGCTCGATTACAACGGTATGTTTATTTTTTCCCTAGGCCATTCGGGTTAAGCCTTTGGAGCAGCAGAAGTGCGAAAAATTTGTTGTCTTCTCAATCATTTCTTAGCTTCAAACTCCCATATCTCGCGAACGGATTGACCTAACCCAAAAATTAGTATTGCATCTGAAAGCAGAAAATCGCCCGATTACAACGGTATGTGTATTTTTTCCCTAGGCCAATCTGGTTAAGCGTTTGGAGCAACAGAAGTGCGAGAAATTTGTTGCCTTATCAATAATTTCTTAGCTTCAAACTCCCATATCTCGCGAACGGATTGACCTATCCCAAAAATTCCTATTGCGTCTGAAAGTAGAAACTCGTCCGGTTACAACGATATGTGTATTTTTTCCCTAGGCCATTCTGTTTAAGCGACTGGAGCAGCAGAAGTGCGAAAAATTTGTTGTCTTCTCAACCATTTCTTAGCTTCAAACTCCCATTTCTCGCGAACGGATTGACCTAACCCAAAAATTCCTATTGCATCTGAAGGTAGAAACTCGCCCGACTACAACGGTATGTGTATTATTCTCCTTGGCTATTCTGGTTAAGCGTTTGGAGCAGCAGAAGTGCGAAAAATTTGTTGTCTTCTCTACTATTTCTTAGCTTCAAACTCCCATATCTCGCGAACGGATTGACCTAACCCAAAAATTCGTATTGCATCTGAAAGCAGAAACTCGCCCGATTACAACGGTATGTGTATTTTTTCCCTAGGCCAATCTGGTTAAGCGTTTGGAGCAACAGAAGTGCGAGAAATTTGTTGCCTTCTCAACCATTTCTTAGCTTCAAACTCACGTATCTCGCGAACGGATTGACCTAACACAAAAATTGCTATTGCGTCTGAAAGTAGAAACTCGTCCGGTTACTACGGTATGTGTATTTTTCCCCTAGGCCATTCTGGTTATGCGTTTGGAGGAGCAGAAGTGCGAAATATTTGTTGCCTTCTCAACCATCTCTTAGCTTCAAACTCCCATATCTCGCGAAGGGATTGACCAAACACAGAAATTCCTGCTGCGTCTGAAAGTACAACCTCGCTCGATTACAACGGTATGTGTATTTTTTCCCAAGGCCATTCTGGTTAAGCGTCTGGAGCAACAGAATTGCGAAAAATGTGTTGCCTTCTCAATCATTTCTTAGCTTCAAACTCCCATATCTCGCGAACAGGTTGACCTAACCCAAAAATTCCTGCTGCGTCTGAAAGTAGAAACTCGCCCGACTCAAACGGTATGTGTATTATTCTCCTTGGCCATTCTGGTTAAGCGTTTGGAGCAGCAGAAGTGCGAAAAATTTGTTGTCTTCTCTACTATTTCTTAGATTCAAACTCCCATATCTCGCGAACGGATTGACCGAACCCTAAAATTCCTATTGCATCTGAAAGTAGAAACTCGCCCGATTACAACGGTATGTGTATTTTCCCCCTAGGCCATTCTGGTTAAGCGACTGGAGCAGCAGAAGAACAAAAAATTTGTTGTCTTGTCAACCATTTCTTCGCTTCAAACTCCCGTATCTCGCGAACGGATTGACCTGACCCAAAAATTCCTATTGCTTCTGAAAGTAGAAACTCGCCCGATTACAACGGTATGTGTATTTTCCCACTAGGCCATTCTGGTTAAGCGATTGGAGCAGCAGAAGTGCGAAAAGTTTGTTACCTTCTCAACCATTTCTTCGCTTCAAACTCCCGTATCTCGCGAACGGATTGACCTAACCCAAAAATTCTTATTGCGTCTGAAAGTAGAAACTCGCCCGATTACAACGGTATGTGTATTTCCCCCCTAGGCCATTCTGGTTAAGCGACTGGAGCAGCAGAAGTGCGAAAAATTTGTTGTCTTCTCAGCCATTTCTTAGCTTCAAACTCCCATTTCTCGCGAACGGATTGACCTAACCCAAAAATTCCTATTGCATCTGAAGGTAGAAACTCGCCCGACTACAACGGTATGTGTATTTTTCCCCTAGGACATTCTGGTTATGCGTTTGGAGCAGCAGAAGTGCGAAATATTTGTTGTCTTCTCAACTATTTCTTAGCTTCAAAGTCCCATATCTCGCGAACGGGTAGACCAAACCCAGAAATTCCTGCTGCGTCTGAAAGTAGAAACTCGCCCGATTACAACGGTATGTGTATTTTCCCCCTAGGCCATTCTGGTTAAGCGACTGGAGCAGCAGAAGAACAAAAAATTTGTTGTCTCGTCAACCATTTCTTAGATTCAAACTCCCATATGACGCGAACGGATTGACCCATCCCAAAAATTCCTATTGCATCTGAAAGTAGAAACACGCCCGATTACAACGGTACGTGTATTTTTCCCATAGGCCATTCTGGTTAAACGTTTGGAGCAGCAGTAGTGCGAAAAATTTGTTGTCTTCTCAACTATTTCTTAGCTTCAAAGTCCCATATCTCGCGAACGGGTAGACCGAACCCAGAAATTCCTGCTGCGTCTGAAAGTAGAAACTCGCCCGATTACAACGGTATGTGTATTTTCCCCCTAGGCCATTCTGGTTAAGCGAATGGAGCAGCAGAAGAACAAAAAATTTGTTGCCTTGTAAACCATTTCTTAGATTCAAAGTCCCATATCTCGCGAGCGGATTGACCAAACACAGAAATTCCTGCTGCGTCTGAAAGTAGAAACTCGCTCGATTACAACGGTATGTTTATTTTTTCCCTAGGCCATTCGGGTTAAGCCTTTGGAGCAGCAGAAGTGCGAAAAAGTTGTTGTCTTCTCAATCATTTCTTAGCTTCAAACTCCCATATCTCGCGAACGGATTGACCTAACCCAAAAATTAGTATTGCATCTGAAAGCAGAAAATCGCCCGATTACAACGGTATGTGTATTTTTCCCCTAGGCCAATCTGGTTAAGCGTTTGGAGCAACAGAAGTGCGAGAAATTTGTTGCCTTATCAATAATTTCTTAGCTTCAAACTCCCATATCTCGCGAACGGATTGACCTATCCCAAAAATTCCTATTGCGTCTGAAAGTAGAAACTCGTCCGGTTACAACGATATGTGTATTTTTTCCCTAGGCCATTCTGGTTAAGCGACTGGAGCAGCAGAAGTGCGAAAAATTTGTTGTCTTCTCAACCATTTCTTAGCTTCAAACTCCCATTTCTCGCGAACGGATTGACCTAACCCAAAAATTCCTATTGCATCTGAAGGTAGAAACTCGCCCGACTACAACGGTATGTGTATTATTCTCCTTGGCCATTCTGGTTAAGCGTTTGGAGCAGCAGAAGTGCGAAAAATTTGTTGTCTTCTCTACTATTTCTTAGCTTCAAACTCCCATATCTCGCGAACGGATTGACCTAACCCAAAAATTCGTATTGCATCTGAAAGCAGAAACTCGCCCGATTACAACGGTATGTGTATTTTTTCCCTAGGCCAATCTGGTTAAGCGTTTGGAGCAACAGAAGTGCGAGAAATTTGTTGCCTTCTCAACCATTTCTTAGCTTCAAACTCACGTATCTCGCGAACGGATTGACTTAACCCAAAAATTGCTATTGCGTCTGAAAGTAGAAACTCGTCCGGTTACTACGGTATGTGAATTTTTCCCCTAGGCCATTCTGGTTATGTGTTTGGAGGAGCAGAAGTGCGAAATATTTGTTGCCTTCTCAACCATCTCTTAGCTTCAAACTCCCATATCTCGCGAAGGGATTGACCAAACACAGAAATTCCTGCTGCGTCTGAAAGTACAACCTCGCTCGATTACAACGGTATGTGTATTTTTTCCCAAGGCCATTCTGGTTAAGCGTCTGGAGCAACAGAATTGCGAAAAATGTGTTGCCTTCTCAATCATTTCTTAGCTTCAAACTCCCATATCTCGCGAACAGGTTGACCTAACCCAAAAATTCCTGCTGCGTCTGAAAGTAGAAACTCGCCCGACTCAAACGGTATGTGTATTATTCTCCTTGGCCATTCTGGTTAAGCGTTTGGAGCAGCAGAAGTGCGAAAAATTTGTTGTCTTCTCTACTATTTCTTAGATTCAAACTCCCATATCTCGCGAACGGATTGACCGAACCCTAAAATTCCTATTGCATCTGAAAGTAGAAACTCGCCCGATTACAACGGTATGTGTATTTTCCCCCTAGGCCATTCTGGTTAAGCGACTGGAGCAGCAGAAGAACAAAAAATTTGTTGTCTTGTCAACCATTTCTTCGCTTCAAACTCCCGTATCTCGCGAACGGATTGACCTGACCCAAAAATTCCTATTGCTTCTGAAAGTAGAAACTCGCCCGATTACAACGGTATGTGTATTTTCCCCCTAGGCCATTCTGGTTAAGCGATTGGAGCAGCAGAAGTGCGAAAAGTTTGTTACCTTCTCAACCATTTCTTCGCTTCAAACTCCCGTATCTCGCGAACGGATTGACCTAACCCAAAAATTCCTATTGCGTCTGAAAGTAGAAACTCGCCCGATTACAACGGTATGTGTATTTCCCCCCTAGGCCATTCTGGTTAAGCGACTGGAGCAGCAGAAGTGCGAAAAATTTGTTGCCTTCCCAATAATTTCTTAGCCTCAAACTCCCATATCTCGCGAACGGATTGACCTATCCCAAAAATTCCTATTGCGTCTGAAAGTAGAAACTCGTCCGGTTACAACGGTATGTGTATTTTTTCCCTAGGCCGTTCTGGTTAAGCGTCTGGAGCAACAGAATTGCGAAAAATGTGTTGCCTTCTCAATCATTTCTTAGCTTCAAACTCCCATATCTCGCGAACAGGTTGACCTAACCCAAAAATTCCTGCTGCGTCTGAAAGTAGAAACTCGCCCGACTCAAACGGTATGTGTATTATTCTCCTTGGCCATTCTGGTTAAGCGTTTGGAGCAGCAGAAGTGCGAAAAATTTGTTGTCTTCTCTACTATTTCTTAGCTTCAAACTCCCACATCTCGCGAACGGGTAGACCAAACCCAGAAATTCCTGCTGCGTCTGAAAGTAGAAACTCGCCCGATTACAACGGTGTGTGTATTTTCCCCCTAGGCCATTCTGGTTAAGCGACTGGAGCAGCACAAGAACAAAAAATTTGTTGTCTCGTCAACCATTTCTTAGATTCAAAGTCCCATATCTCGCGAGCGGATTGACCAAACACAGAAATTCCTGCTGCGTCTGAAAGTAGAAACTCGCTCGATTACAACGGTATGTGTATTTTTTCCCTAGGCCATTCTGGTTAAGCGACTGGAGCAGCAGAAGTGCGAAGAATTTGTTGTCTTCTCAACCATTTCTTAGCTTCAAACTCCCATTTCTCGCGAACGGATTGACCAAACACAGAAATTCCTGCTGCGTCTGAAAGTAGAAACTCGCCCGACTCAAACGGTATGTGTATTTTTCCCCTAGTCCATTTTGGTTAAGCGTTTGGAGCAACAGAAGTGCGAAAAATTTGTTGTCTTCTCAACTATTTCTTAGCTTCAAAGTCCCATTTCTCGCGAACGGATTGACCTAACCCAAAAATTCCTATTGCATCTGAAGGTAGAAACTCGCCCGACTACAACGGTATGTGTATTTTTCCCCTAGGCCATTCGGGTTAAGCGTTTGGACCAGCAGAAGTGCAAAAAATTTGCTGTCTTGTCAACCGTTTCTTAGCTTCAAATTCCCATATCTCGCGAACGGATTGACCAAACACAGAAATTCCTGCTGCGTCTGAAAGTATAATCTCGCTCGATTTCAAAGGTATGTGTATTTTTTCCCTAGGCCATCCTGGTTAAACGTTTGGAGCAACAGAAGTGCGAAAAATTTGTTGCCTTCTCAACCATTTCTTAGCTTCAAACTCCCATATCTCGCGAACGGATTGACCTAACCCAATAATTCCTATTGCGTCCGAAAGTAGAAACTCGGCCGGTTACAACGGTATGTGTATTTCTTCCCCAGGCTATTCTGGTTAAGCGTTCGGAGCAGCAGAAGTACGAAAAATTTGTTGTCCTCTCAACCATTTCTATGCTTCAAACTCCCATATCTCGCGAACGGATTGACCTAACCCAAAAATTCCAATTGCATCTGAAGGTAGAAACTCGCCCGATTACAACAGTATGTGTACTCTTCCTCTAGGCCATTCTGGTTAAGCGTTTGGAGCAGCCGCAGTGCCAAAAATTTGTTATCTTCTCAACTATTTCTTAGCTTCAAACTCCCATATCTCGCGAACGGATTGACCTAACCCAAAAATTCCTATTGCGTCTGAAAGTAGAAACTCGCCCGGTTACAAAGGTATGTGTATTTTTTTCCTAGGCCATTCTGGTTAAGCGGTTGGAGCAGCAGAAGTGCGAAATATTTGTTGCCTTCTCAACCAATTCTTAGCTTCAAACTCCCGTATCTCGCCAAGGGATTGACCTAACCCAATAATTCCTATTGCGTCTGAAAGTAGAAACTCGCCCGATTACAACGGTATGTGTATTTTTCCCCTAGGCCATTTTGGTTAAGCGTTTGGAGCAACAGAAGTGCGAAAAATTTGATGCCTTCTCAAACATTTCTTAGCTTCAAACTCCCGTATCTCGCGATCGGATTGACCTAACCCAAAAATTGCTATTGCGTCCGAAAGTATAAACTCGTCCGGTTACTACGGTATGTGTATTTTTTCCCTAGGCCATTCTGGTTAAGCGGTTGGAGCAGCAGAAGTGCGAAATATTTGTTGCCTTGTAAACCGTTTCTTAGTTTCAAAGTCCCATATCTCGCGAACGGATTGACCAAACACAGAAATTCCTGCTGCGTCTGAAAGTACAACCTCGCTCGTTTACAACGGTATGTGTATTTTTTCCCTAGGCCATTCTGGTTAAGCGTCTGGAGCAGTAGAAGAACAAAAAATTTGTTGTCTTGTCAACCATTTCTTAGCTTCAAAGTCCCATATCTCGCGAACGGAGTGACCTAACCCAAAAATTCCTGCGGCTTCTGAAAGTAGAAACGCGCCCGATTACAACGGTATGTATATATTTCCCCTAGGCCATTCTGGTTAAGCGTTTGGAGCAGCAGATGTGCGAAAAATTTGTTGTCTTCTCAACTATTTCTTAGCTTCAAACGCCCATATCTCGCGAACGGATTGATAAAACCCAAAAATTCCTGCTGCGTCTGAAAGTAGAAATTCGCCCAATTACAACGGTATGTGTATTTTTTCCCTAGGCCATTCTGGTTAAGCGTTTGGAGCAACAGAAGTGCGAAAAATTTGTTGCCTTCTCAATCATTACTTAGCTTCAAACTCCCATATCTCGCGAACGGATTGACCTAACCCAAAAATTTCTATTGCATCTGAAAGTAGAAACTCGCCCGATTACAACGGTATGTGTATTTTTCCCCTAGGCCATTTTGGTTAAGCGTTTGGAGCAACAGAAGTGCGTAAAATTTGTCGCCTTCTCAACCATTTCTTAGCTTCAAACTCCCATATCTCGCGAACGGATTGACCAAACCCAAAAATTCCTATTGCATCTGAAAGTAGAAACTCGCCCGATTACAACGGTTTGTGTATTTTTTCCCTAGGCCATTCTGGTTAAGCGTTTGGAGCAGCAGAAGTGCGAAATATTTGTTGCCTTGTAAACCGCTTCTTAGCTTCAAGGTCCCATATCTCGCGAACGGATTGACCAAACACAGAAATTCCTGCTGCGTCTGAAAGTACAACCTCGCTCGTTTACAACGGTATGTGTATTCTTCCTCTAGGCCATTCTGGTTAAGCGTTTGGAGCAGCCGCAGTGCCAAAAATTTGTTATCTTCTCAACTATTTCTTAGCTTCAAACTCCCATATCTCGCGAACGGATTGACCTAACCCAAAAATTCCTATTGCGTCTGAAAGTAGAAACTGGCCCGGTTACAAAGGTATGTGTATTTTTTTCCTAGGCCATTCTGGTTAAGCGGTTGGAGCAGCAGAAGTGCGAAATATTTGTTGCCTTCTCAACCATTTCTTAGCTTCAAACTCCCATATCTCGCCAAGGGATTGACCTAACCCAATAATTCCTATTGCGTCTGAAAGTAGAAACTCGCCCGATTACAACGGTATGTGTATTTTTCCCCTAGGCCATTTTGGTTAAGCGTTTGGAGCAACAGAAGTGCGAAAAATTTGATGCCTTCTCAAACATTTCTTAGCTTCAAACTCCCGTATCTCGCGATCGGATTGACCTAACCCAAAAATTGCTATTGCGTCCGAAAGTATAAACTCGTCCGGTTACTACGGTATGTGTATTTTTTCCCTAGGCCATTCTGGTTAAGCGGTTGGAGCAGCAGAAGTGCGAAATATTTGTTGCCTTGTAAACCGTTTCTTAGCTTCAAAGTCCCATATCTCGCGAACGGATTGACCAAACACAGAAATTCCTGCTGCGTCTGAAAGTACAACCTCGCTCGTTTACAACGGTATGTGTATTTTTTCCCTAGGCCATTCTGGTTAAGCGACTGGAGCAGTAGAAGAACAAAAAATTTGTTGTCTTGTCAACCATTTCTTAGCTTCAAAGTCCCATATCTCGCGAACGGAGTGACCTAACCCAAAAATTCCTGCGGCTTCTGAAAGTAGAAACGCGCCCGATTACAACGGTATGTATATATTTCCCCTAGGCCATTCTGGTTAAGCGTTTGGAGCAGCAGAAGTGCGAAAAATTTGTTGTCTTCTCAACTATTTCTTAGCTTCAAACGCCCATATCTCGCGAACGGATTGATAAAACCCAAAAATTCCTGCTGCGTCTGAAAGTAGAAATTCGCCCAATTACAACGGTATGTGTATTTTTTCCCTAGGCCATTCTGGTTAAGCGTTTGGAGCAACAGAAGTGCGAAAAATTTGTTGCCTTCTCAATCATTACTTAGCTTCAAACTCCCATATCTCGCGAACGGATTGACCTAACCCAAAAATTTCTATTGCATCTGAAAGTAGAAACTCGCCCGATTACAACGGTATGTGTATTTTTTCCCAAGGCCATTCTGGTTAAGCGATTGAAGCAGCAGAATTGCGAAATATTTGTTGCCTTCTCAACCATTTCTTAGCTTCAAACTCCCATATCTCGCGAACGGATTGACCTAACCCAAAAATTCCTATTGCGTCTGAAAGTAGAAACTCGCCCGGTTACAAAGGTATGTGTATTTTTTTCCCAGGCCATTCTGGTTAAGCGGTTGGAGCAGCAGAAGTGCGAAATATTTCTTGCCATCTCAACCATTTCTTAGCTTCAAACTCCCATATCTCGCGAAGGGATTGACCTAACCCAATAATTCCTATTGCGTCTGAAAGTAGAAACTCGCCCGATTACAACGGTATGTGTATTTTTCCCCTAGGCCATTTTGGTTAAGCGTTTGGAGCAACAGAAGTGCGTAAAATTTGTCGCCTTCTCAACCATTTCTTAGCTTCAAACTCCCATATCTCGCGAACGGATTGACCAAACCCAAAAATTCCTATTGCATCTGAAAGTAGAAACTCGCCCGATTACAACGGTTTGTGTATTTTTTCCCTAGGCCATTCTGGTTAAGCGTTTGGAGCAGCAGAAGTGCGAAATATTTGTTGCCTTGTAAACCGTTTCTTAGCTTCAAAGTCCCATATCACGCGAACGGATTGACCAAACACAGAAATTCCTGCTGCGTCTGAAAGTACAACCTCGCTCGTTTACAACGGTATGTGTATTCTTCCTCTAGGCCATTCTGGTTAAGCGTTTGGAGCAGCCGCAGTGCCAAAAATTTGTTATCTTCTCAACTATTTCTTAGCTTCAAACTCCCATATCTCGCGAACGGATTGACCTAACCCAAAAATTCCTATTGCGTCTGAAAGTAGAAACTGGCCCGGTTACAAAGGTATGTGTATTTTTTTCGTAGGCCATTCTGGTTAAGCGGTTGGAGCAGCAGAAGTGCGAAATATTTGTTGCCTTCTCAACCATTTCTTAGCTTCAAACTCCCATATCTCGCCAAGGGATTGACCTAACCCAATAATTCCTATTGCGTCTGAAAGTAGAAACTCGCCCGATTACAACGGTATGTGTATTTTTCCCCTAGGCCATTTTGGTTAAGCGTTTGGAGCAACAGAAGTGCGAAAAATTTGATGCCTTCTCAAACATTTCTTAGCTTCAAACTCCCGTATCTCGCGATCGGATTGACCTAACCCAAAAATTGCTATTGCGTCCGAAAGTATAAACTCGTCCGGTTACTACGGTATGTGTATTTTTTCCCTAGGCCATTCTGGTTAAGCGGTTGGAGCAGCAGAAGTGCGAAATATTTGTTGCCTTGTAAACCGTCTCTTAGCTTCAAAGTCCCATATCTCGCGAACGGATTGACCAAACACAGAAATTCCTGCTGCGTCTGAAAGTACAACCTCGCTCGTTTACAACGGTATGTGTATTTTTTCCCTAGGCCATTCTGGTTAAGCGACTGGAGCAGTAGAAGAACAAAAAATTTGTTGTCTTGTCAACCATTTCTTAGCTTCAAAGTCCCATATCTCGCGAACGGAGTGACCTAACCCAAAAATTCCTGCGGCTTCTGAAAGTAGAAACGCGCCCGATTACAACGGTATGTATATATTTCCCCTAGGCCATTCTGGTTAAGCGTTTGGAGCAGCAGAAGTGCGAAAAATTTGTTTTCTTCTCAACTATTTCTTAGCTTCAAACGCCCATATCTCGCGAACGGATTGATAAAACCCAAAAATTCCTGCTGCGTCTGTAAGTAGAAATTCGCCCAATTACAACGGTATGTGTATTTTTTCCCTAGGCCATTCTGGTTAAGCGTTTGGAGCAACAGAAGTGCGAAAAATTTGTTGCCTTCTCAATCATTACTTAGCTTCAAACTCCCATATCTCGCGAACGGATTGACCTAACCCAAAAATTTCTATTGCATCTGAAAGTAGAAACTCGCCCGATTACAACGGTATGTGTATTTTTTCCCTAGGCCATTCTGGTTAAGCGATTGGAGCAGCAGAAGTGCGAAATATTTGTTGCCTTCTCAACCATTTCTTAGCTTCAAACTCCCATATCTCGCGAACGGATTGACCTAACCCAATAATTCCTATTACGTCCGAAAGTAGAAACTCGGCCGGTTACAACGGTATGTGTATTTCTGCCCCAGGCTATTCTGGTTAAGCGTTCGGAGCAGCAGAAGTACGAAAAATTTGTTGTTTTCTCAACCATTTCTAAGCTTCAAACTCCCATATCTCGCGAACGGATTGACCTAACCCAAAAATTCCAATTGCATCTGAAGGTAGAAACTCGCCCGATTACAACAGTATGTGTATTCTTCCTCTAGGCCATTCTGGTTAAGCGTTTGGAGCAGCCGCAGTGCCAAAAATTTGTTATCTTCTCAACTATTTCTTAGCTTCAAACTCCCATATCTCGCGAACGGATTGACCTAACCCAAAAATTCCTATTGCGTCTGAAAGTAGAAACTCGCCCGGTAAAAAGGTATGTGTATTTTTTTCCTAGGCCATTCTGGTTAAGCGGTTGGAGCAGCAGAAGTGCGAAATATTTCTTGCCATCTCAACCATTTCTTAGCTTCAAACTCCCATATCTCGCGAACGGATTGACCAAACCCAAAAATTCCTATTGCATCTGAAAGTAGAAACTCGCCCGATTACAACGGTTTGTGTATTTTTTCCCTACGCCATTCTGGTTAAGCGTTTGGAGCAGCAGAAGTGCGAAATATTTGTTGCCTTCTGAACCATTTCTTGGCTTCAAACTCCCATATCTCGCGAACGGATTGACAAAACCAAAAATTCCTGCTGCGTCTGAAAGTAGAAACTCCCCGATTACAACGGTTTGTGTATTTTTTCTCTAGGCCATTCTGGTTAATCGATTGGAGCAGCAGAAGTGCGAAAAATTTGTTACCTTCTCAACTATTTCTTAGCTTCAAAGTCCCATATCTCGCGAACGGATTAACCAAACACAGAAATTCCTGCTGCGTCTGAAAGTAGAAACTCGCTCGATTACAAAGGTATGTGTATTTTTTCCCTGGGCCATTCTGGTTAAGCGTTTGGAGCAACAGAAGTGCGAAAAATTTGTTGCCTTCTCAATCATTTCTTAGCTTCAAACTCCCATATCTCGCGAACGGATTGACCTAACCCAAAAATTCCTATTGCATCTGAAAGGAGAAACTCGCCCGATTACAACGGTATGTGTATTTTTTCCCTAGGCCAATCTCGCTAAGCGACTGGGGCAGCAGAAGTGCGAAAAATTTGTTGTCTTCTCAACCATTTCTTAGCTTCAAACTCCCATTTCTCGCGCACGGATAGACCAAACCCAAAAATTCCTATTGCATCTGAAAGTAGAAACTCGCCCGATTACAACGGTATGTGTAATTTCCCCCTAGGCCATTCTGGTTAAGCGACTGGAGCAGCAGAAGAACAAAAAATTTGTTGTCTTGTTAACCATTTCTTAGCTTCAAGGTCCCATATCTCGCGAACGGAGTGACCTAACCCAAAAATTACTGCGGCTTCTGAAAGTAGAGACGCGCCCGATTACAACGGTATGTATATATTTCCCCTAGGCCATTCTGGTTAAGCGATTGGAGCAGCAGGAGTGCGAAAAAATTGTTGTCTTCTCAACTATTTCTTAGCTTCAAACGCCCATATCTCGCGAACGGATTGATAAAACCGAAAAATTCCTGCTGCGTCTGAAAGTAGAAACTCGCCCGATTACAACGGTATGTGTATTTTTGCCCTAGGACAATCTGGTTAAGCGATTGGAGCAGGAGAATTGCGAAAAATATGTTGCCTTCTCAACCATTTCTTAGCTTCAAACTCCCATATCTCGCGAACGGATTGACCTATCCCAAAAATTCCTATCGCGTCTGAAAGTAGAAACTCGTCCGGTTACAACGGTATGTGTATTTTTTCCCTAGGCCATTCTGGTTAAGCGGTTGGAGCAGCAGAAGTGCGAAATATTTGTTGCCATCACAACCATTTCTTAGCTTCAAACTCCCATGTCTCGCGAGGGGATTGACATAACCCAATAATTCCTATTGCGTCTGAAAGTAGAAACTCGTTCGGTTACAACGGTATGTGTATTTTTTCCCTAGGCCATTCTGGTTAAGCGGTTGGAGCAGCAGAAGTGCGAAATATTTGTTGCCTTGTAAACCGTTTCTTAGCTTCAAAGTCCCATATCTCGCGAACGGATTGACCAAACACAGAAATTCCTGCTGCGTCTGATAGTACAACCTCGCTCGTTTACAACGGTATGTGTATTTTTTCCCTAGGCCATTCTGGTTAAGCGACTGGAGCAGTAGAAGAACAAAAAATTTGTTGTCTTGTCAACCATTTCTTAGCTTCAAAGTCCCATATCTCGCGAACGGAGTGACCTAACCCAAAAATTCCTGCGGCTTCTGAAAGTAGAGTCGCGCCCGATTACAACGGTATGTATATATTTCCCCTAGGCCATTCTGGTTAAGCGTTTGGAGCAGCAGGAGTGCGAAAAATTTGTTGTCTTCTCAACTATTTCTTAGCTTCAAACGCCCATATCTCGCGAACGGATTGATAATACCCAAAAATTCCTGCTGCGTCTGAAAGTAGAAACTCGCCCAATTACAACGGTATGTGTATTTTTTCCCTAGGCCATTCTGGTTAAGCGATTGGAGCAGCAGAAGTGCGAAATATTTGTTGCCTTCTCAACTATTTCTTAGCTTCAAACGCCCATATCTCGCGAACGGATTGATAAAACCCAAAAATTCCTGCTGCGTCTGTAAGTAGAAATTCGCCCAATTACAACGGTATGTGTATTTTTTCCCTAGGCCATTCTGGTTAAGCGTTTGGAGCAACAGAAGTGCGAAAAATTTGTTGCCTTCTCAATCATTACTTAGCTTCAAACTCCCATATCTCGCGAACGGATTGACCTAACCCAAAAATTTCTATTGCATCTGAAAGTAGAAACTCGCCCGATTACAACGGTATGTGTATTTTTTCCCTAGGCCATTCTGGTTAAGCGATTGGAGCAGCAGAAGTGCGAAATATTTGTTGCCTTCTCAACCATTTCTTAGCTTCAAACTCCCATATCTCGCGAACGGATTGACCTAACCCAATAATTCCTATTACGTCCGAAAGTAGAAACTCGGCCGGTTACAACGGTATGTGTATTTCTTCCCCAGGCTATTCTGGTTAAGCGTTCGGAGCAGCAGAAGTACGAAAAATTTGTTGTCTTCTCAACCATTTCTAAGCTTCAAACTCCCATATCTCGCGAACGGATTGACCTAACCCAAAAATTCCAATTGCATCTGAAGGTAGAAACTCGCCCGATTACAACAGTATGTGTATTCTTCCTCTAGGCCATTCTGATTAAGCGTTTGGAGCAGCCGCAGTGCCAAAAATTTGTTATCTTCTCAACTATTTCTTAGCTTCAAACTCCCATATCTCGCGAACGGATTGACCTAACCCAAAAATTCCTATTGCGTCTGAACGTAGAAACTCGCCCGGTAAAAAGGTATGTGTATTTTTTTCCTAGGCCATTCTGGTTAAGCGGTTGGAGCAGCAGAAGTGCGAAATATTTCTTGCCATCTCAAACATTTCTTAGCTTCAAACTCCCATATCTCGCGAACGGATTAACCAAACACAGAAATTCCTGCTGCGTCTGAAAGTAGAAACTCGCTCGATTACAAAGGTATGTGTATTTTTTCCCTGGGCCATTCTGGTTAAGCGTTTGGAGCAACAGAAGTGCGAAAAATTTGTTGCCTTCTCAATCATTTCTTAGCTTCAAACTCCCATATCTCGCGAACGGATTGACCTAACCCAAAAATTCCTATTGCATCTGAAAGTAGAAACTCGCCCGATTACAACGGTATGTGTATTTTTTCCCTAGGCCAATCTCGCTAAGCGACTGGGGCAACAGAAGTGCGAAAAATTTGTTGTCTTCTCAACCATTTCTTAGCTTCAAACTCCCATTTCTCGCGCACGGATAGACCAAACCCAAAAATTCCTATTGCATCTGAAAGTAGAAACTCGCCCGATTACAACGGTATGTTTAATTTCCCCCTAGGCCATTCTGGTTAAGCGACTGGAGCAGCAGAAGAACAAAAAATTTGTTGTCTTGTTAACCATTTCTTAGCTTCAAGGTCCCATATCTCGCGAACGGAGTGACCTAACCCAAAAATTCCTGCGGCTTCTGAAAGTAGGGACGCGCCCGATTACAACGGTATGTATATATTTCCCCTAGGCCATTCTGGTTAAGCGGTTGGAGCAGCAGAAGTGCGAAATATTTGTTGCCTTCTCAACCATTTCTTAGCTTCAAACTCCCATATCTCGCGAAGGGATTGACCTAACCCAATAATTCCTATTGCGTCTGAAAGTAGAAACTCGCCCGATTACAACGGTATGTGTATTTTTCCCCTAGGCCATTTTGGTTAAGCGTTTGGAGCAACAGAAGTGCGAAAAATTTAATGCCTTCTCAACCATTTCTTAGCTTCAAACTCCCGTATCTCGCGATCGGATTGACCTAACCCAAAAATTGCTATTGCGTCTGAAAGTACAAACTCGTCCGGTTACTACGGTATGTGTATTTTTTCCCTAGGCCATTCTGGTTAAGCGGTTGGAGCAGCAGAAGTGCGAAATATTTGTTGCCTTGTAAACCGTCTCTTAGCTTCAAAGTCCCATATCTCGCGAACGGATTGACCAAACACAGAAATTCCTGCTGCGTCTGAAAGTACAACCTCGCTCGTTTACAACGGTATGTGTATTTTTTCCCTAGGCCATTCTGGTTAAGCGACTGGAGCAGTAGAAGAACAAAAAATTTGTTGTCCTCTCAACCATTTCTAAGCTTCAAACTCCCATATCTCGCGAACGGATTGACCTAACCCAAAAATTCCATTTGCATCTGAAGGTAGAAACTCGCCCGATTACAACAGTATGTGTATTCTTCCTCTAGGCCATTCTGGTTAAGCGTTTGGAGCAGACGCAGTGCCAAAAATTTGTTATCTTCTCAACTATTTCTTAGCTTCAAACTCCCATATCTTCGGAACGGATTGACCTAACCCAAAAATTCCTATTGCGTCTGAAAGTAGAAACTCGCCCGGTTACAAAGGTATGTGTATTTTTTTCCTAGGCCATTCTGGTTAAGCAGTTGGAGCAGCAGAAGTGCGAAATATTTGTTGCCTTCTCAACCATTTCTTAGCTTCAAACTCCCATATCTCGCGAAGGGATTGACCTAACCCAATAATTCCTATTGCGTCTGAAAGTAGAAACTCGCCCGATTACAACGGTATGTGTATTTTTCCCCTAGGCCATTTTGGTTAAGCGTTTGGAGCAACAGAAGTGCGAAAAATTTAATGCCTTCTCAACCATTTCTTAGCTTCAAACTCCCGTATCTCGCGATCGGATTGACCTAACCCAAAAATTGCTATTGCGTCCGAAAGTATAAACTCGTCCGGTTACTACGGTATGTGTATTTTTTCCCTAGGCCATTCTGGTTAAGCGGTTGGAGCAGCAGAAGTGCGAAATATTTGTTGCCTTGTAAACCGTCTCTTAGCTTCAAAGTCCCATATCTCGCGAACGGATTGACCAAACACAGAAATTCCTGCTGCGTCTGAAAGTACAACCTCGCTCGTTTACAACGGTATGTGTATTTTTTCCCTAGGCCATTCTGGTTAAGCGACTGGAGCAGTAGAAGAACAAAAAATTTGTTGTCCTCTCAACCATTTCTAAACTTCAAACTCCCATATCTCGCGAACGGATTGACCTAACCCAAAAATTCCAATTGCATCTGAAGGTAGAAACTCGCCCGATTACAACAGTATGTGTATTCTTCCTCTAGGCCATTCTGGTTAAGCGTTTGGAGCAGCCGCAGTGCCAAAAATTTGTTATCTTCTCAACTATTTCTTAGCTTCAAACTCCCATATCTTCGGAACGGATTGACCTAACCCAAAAATTCCTATTGCGTCTGAAAGTAGAAACTCGCCCGGTTACAAAGGTATGTGTATTTTTTTCCTAGGCCATTCTGGTTAAGCGGTTGGAGCAGCAGAAGTGCGAAATATTTGTTGCCTTGTAAACCGTCTCTTAGCTTCAAAGTCCCATATCTCGCGAACGGATTGACCAAACACAGAAATTCCTGCTGCGTCTGAAAGTACAACCTCGCTCGTTTACAACGGTATGTGTATTTTTTCCCTAGGCCATTCTGGTTAAGCGACTGGAGCAGTAGAAGAACAAAAAATTTGTTGTCTTGTCAACCATTTCTCAGCTTCAAAGTCCCATATCTCGCGAACGGAGTGACCTAACCCAAAAATTCCTGCGGCTTCTGAAAGTAGAATCGCGCCCGATTACAACGGTATGTATATATTTCCCCTAGGCCATTCTGGTTAAGCGTTTGGAGCAGCAGAAGTGCGAAAAATTTGTTGTCTTCTCAACTATTTCTTAGCTTCAAACGCCCATATCTCGCGAACGGATTGATAAAACCCAAAAATTCCTGCTGCGTCTGAAAGTAGAAACTCGCCCAATTACAACGGTATGTGTATTTTTTCCCTAGGCCATTCTGGTTAAGCGTTTGGAGCAACAGAAGTGCGAAAAATTTGTTGCCATCTCAATCATTACTTAGCTTCAAACTCCCATATCTCGCGAACGGATTGACCTAACCCAAAAATTTCTATTGCATCTGAAAGTAGAAACTCGCCCGATTACAACGGTATGTGTATTTTTTCCCTAGGCCATTCTGGTTAAGCGATTGGAGCAGCAGAAGTGCGAAATATTTGTTGCCTTCTCAACCATTTCTTAGCTTCAAACTCCCATATCTCGCGAACGGATTGACCTAACCCAATAATTCCTATTGCGTCCGAAAGTAGAAACTCGTCCGGTTACAACGGTATGTGTATTTCTTCCCCAGGCTATTCTGGTTAAGCGTTCGGAGCAGCAGAAGTACGAAAAATTTGTTGTCTTCTCAACCATTTCTAAGCTTCAAACTCCCATATCTCGCGAACGGATTGACCTAACCCAAAAATTCCAATTGCATCTGAAGGTAGAAGCTCGCCCGATTACAACAGTATGTGTATTCTTCCTCTAGGCCATTCTGGTTAAGCGTTTGGAGCAGCCGCAGTGCCAAAAATTTGTTATCTTCTCAACTATTTCTTAGCTTCAAACTCCCATATCTCGCGAACGGATTGACCTAACCCAAAAATTCCTATTGCGTCTGAAAGTAGAAACTCGCCCGGTTACAAAGGTATGTGTATTTTTTTCCTAGGCCATTCTGGTTAAGCGGTTGGAGCAGCAGAAGTGCGAAAAATTTGATGCCTTCTTAACCATTTCTTAGCTTCAAACTCCCGTATCTCGCGATCGGATTGACCTAACCCAAAAATTGCTATTGCGTCCGAAAGTATAAACTCGTCCGGTTACTACGGTATGTGTATTTTTGCCTTAGGCCAATCTGGTTAAGCGATTGGAGCAGCAGAGTTGCGAAAAATTTGTTGCCTTCTCAACCATTTCTTAGCTTCAAACTCCCATATCTCGCGAACGGATTGACCTATCCCAAAAATTCCTATTGCGTCTGAAAGTAGAAACTCGTCCGGTTACAACGGTATGTGTATTTTTTCCCTAGGCCATTCTGGTTAAGCGATTGGAGCAGCAGAAGTGCGAAAAGTTTGTTACCTTCTCAACCATTTATTCGCTTCAAACTCCCGTATCTCGCGAACGGATTGACCTAACCCAAAAATTCCTATTGCGTCTGAAAGCAGAAACTCGCCCGATTACAACGGTATGTGTATTTTCCCCCTAGGCCATTCTGGTTAAGCGACTGGTGCAGCAGAAGTGCGAAAAATTTGTTGTCTTCTCAACTATTTCTTAGCTTCAAACTCCCATATCTCGCGAACGGATTGACCTAACCCAAAAATTCCTATTTCATCTGAAAGCAGAAACTCGCCCGATTACAACGGTATGTGTATTTTTTCCCTAGGCCATTCTGGTTAAGCGACTGGAACAGCAGAAGAACAAAAAATACGTTGTCTTGTCAACCATTTCTTAGCTTCAAAGTCCCATATCTCGCGAGCGGATTGACCAAACACAGAAATTCCTGCTGCGTCTGAAAGTATAGTCTAGCTCGATTTCAAAGGTATGTGTATTTTTTCCCTAGGCTATCCTGGTTAAACGTTTGGAGCAACAGAAGTGCGAAAAATTTGTTGCCTTCTTAATCATTTTTTAGCTTCAAACTCCCATATCTCGCGAACAGATTGACCTAACCCAAAAATTCCTGCTGCGTCTGAAAGTAGAAACTCGCCCGACTCAAACGGTATGTGTATTTTTCTCCTAGGCCATCTTGGTTAAGCGTTTGGAGCAACAGAAGTGCGAAAAATTTGTTGTCTTCTCAACTATTTCTTAGCTTCAAACTCCCATATCTCGCGAACGGATTGACCAAACCCAAAAATTCCAGTTGCATCTGAAAGTAGAAACTCGCCCGATTACAACGGTATATGTATTTTCCCCCTAGGCCATTCTGGTTAAGCGACTGGAACAGCAGAAGAACAAAAAATACGTTGTCTTGTCAACCATTTCTTAGCTTCAAAGTCCCATATCTCGCGAGCGGATTGACCAAACACAGAAATTCCTGCTGCGTCTGCAAGTAGGAACTCGCTCGATTACAACGGTATGTGTATTTTTTCCCTAGGCCAATCTGGCTAAGCGATTGGAGCAGCGGAAGTGCGAAAAATTTGTTACCTTCTCAACAATTTCTTCGCTTCAAACTCCCGTATCTCGCGAACGGATTGACCTAACCCAAAAATTCCTATTGCATCTGAAAGTAGAAACTCGTCCGGTTACAACGGTATGTGTATTTTTTCCCTAGGCCATTCTGGTTAAGCGTTTGGAGCAACAGAATTGCGAAAAATGTGTTGCCTTCTCAATCATTTCTCAGCTTCAAACTACCATATCTCGCGAACGGATTGACCTAACCCAAAAATTCCTATTTCATCTGAAAGCAGAAACTCGCCCGAATACAACGGTATGTGTATTTTTTCCCTAGGCCATTCTGGTTAAGCGTTCGGTGCAGCAGAAGTGCGAAAAATTTGTTGTCTTCTCAACCATTTCTTAGCTTCAAACTCCCATATCTCGCGAAGGGATTGACCTAACCCAAAAATTCCTATTTCATCTGAAAGCAGAAACTCGCCCGATTACAACGGTATGTGTATTTTTTCCCTAGGCCATTCTGGTTAAGCGACTGGAACAGCAGAAGAACAAAAAATACGTTGTCTTGTCAACCATTTCTTAGCTTCAAAGTCCCATATCTCGCGAGCGGATTGACCAAACACAGAAATTCCTGCTGCGTCTGAAAGTATAGTCTAGCTCGATTTCAAAGGTATGTGTATTTTTTCCCTAGGCTATCCTGGTTAAACGTTTGGAGCAACAGAAGTGCGAAAAATTTGTTGCCTTCTTAATCATTTTTTAGCTTCAAACTCCCATATCTCGCGAACAGATTGACCTAACCCAAAAATTCCTGCTGCGTCTGAAAGTAGAAACTCGCCCGACTCAAACGGTATGTGTATTTTTCTCCTAGGCCATCTTGGTTAAGCGTTTGGAGCAACAGAAGTGCGAAAAATTTGTTGTCTTCTCAACTATTTCTTAGCTTCAAACTCCCATATCTCGCGAACGGATTGACCAAACCCAAAAATTCCAGTTGCATCTGAAAGTAGAAACTCGCCCGATTACAACGGTATATGTATTTTCCCCCTAGGCCATTCTGGTTAAGCGACTGGAACAGCAGAAGAACAAAAAATACGTTGTCTTGTCAACCATTTCTTAGCTTCAAAGTCCCATATCTCGCGAGCGGATTGACCAAACACAGAAATTCCTGCTGCGTCTGCAAGTAGGAACTCGCTCGATTACAACGGTATGTGTATTTTTTCCCTAGGCCAATCTGGCTAAGCGATTGGAGCAGCGGAAGTGCGAAAAATTTGTTACCTTCTCAACAATTTCTTCGCTTCAAACTCCCGTATCTCGCGAACGGATTGACCTAACCCAAAAATTCCTATTGCATCTGAAAGTAGAAACTCGTCCGGTTACAACGGTATGTGTATTTTTTCCCTAGGCCATTCTGGTTAAGCGTTTGGAGCAACAGAATTGCGAAAAATGTGTTGCCTTCTCAATCATTTCTCAGCTTCAAACTACCATATCTCGCGAACGGATTGACCTAACCCAAAAATTCCTATTTCATCTGAAAGCAGAAACTCGCCCGAATACAACGGTATGTGTATTTTTTCCCTAGGCCATTCTGGTTAAGCGTTCGGTGCAGCAGAAGTGCGAAAAATTTGTTGTCTTCTCAACCATTTCTTAGCTTCAAACTCCCATATCTCGCGAAGGGATTGACCTAACCCAATAATTCCTATTGCTTCTGAAAGTAGAAACTCGTCCGGTTACAACGGTATGTGTATTTTTTCCCTAGGGCATTCTGGTTAAGCGATTGGAGCAGCAGAAGTGCGAAAAATTTGTTACCTTCTCAACCATTTCTTAGCTTCAAACTCCCGTATCTCGCGAACGGATTGACCTAACCCAAAAATTCCTATTGCATCTGAAAGTAGAAACTCGTCCGGTTACAACGGTATGTGTATTTTTTCCCTAGGCCATTCTGGTTAAGCGTTTGGAGCAACAGAATTGCGAAAAATGTGTTGCCTTCTCAATCATTTCTCAGCTTCAAACTACCATATCTCGCGAACGGATTGACCTAACCCAAAAATTCCTATTTCATCTGAAAGCAGAAACTCGCCCGAATACAACGGTATGTGTATTTTTTCCCTAGGCCATTCTGGTTAAGCGTTCGGTGCAGCAGAAGTGCGAAAAATTTGTTGTCTTCTCAACCATTTCTTAGCTTCAAACTCCCATATCTCGCGAAGGGATTGACCTAACCCAATAATTCCTATTGCTTCTGAAAGTAGAAACTCGTCCGGTTACAACGGTATGTGTATTTTTTCCCTAGGGCATTCTGGTTAAGCGATTGGAGCAGCAGAAGTGCGAAAAATTTGTTACCTTCTCAACCATTTCTTAGCTTCAAACTCCCGTATCTCGCGAACGGATTGACCTAACCCAAAAATTCCTATTGCATCTGAAAGTAGAAACTCGCCCGATTACAACGGTATATGTATATTTCCCCTAGGCCATTCGGGTTAAGCGTTTGGACCAGCAGAAGTGCAAAAAATTTGCTGTCTTGTCAACCGTCTTAGCTTCAAATTCCCATATCTCGCGAACGGATTGACCAAACACAGAAATTCCTGCTGCGTCTGAAAGTATAGTCTAGCTCGATTTCAAAGGTATGTGTATTTTTTCCCTAGGCTATCCTGGTTAAACGTTTGGAGCAACAGAAGTGCGAAAATTTGTTGCCTTCTTAATCATTTTTTAGCTTCAAACTCCCATATCTCGCGAACAGATTGACCTAACCCAAAAATTCCTGCTGCGTCTGAAAGTAGAAACTCGCCCGACTCAAACGGTATGTGTATTTTTCCCCTAGGCCATCTTGGTTAAGCGTTTGGAGCAACAGAAGTGCGAAAAATTTGTTGTCTTCTCAACTATTTCTTAGCTTCAAACTCCCATATCTCGCGAACGGATTGACCAAACCCAAAAATTCCAGTTGCATCTGAAAGTAGAAACTCGCCCGATTACAACGGTATATGTATTTTCCCCCTAGGCCATTCTGGTTAAGCGACTGGAACAGCAGAAGAACAAAAAATACGTTGTCTTGTCAACCATTTCTTAGCTTCAAAGTCCCATATCTCGCGAGCGGATTGACAAAACACAGAAATTCCTGCTGCGTCTGCAAGTAGGAACTCGCTCGATTACAACGGTATGTGTATTTTTTCCCTAGGCCAATCTGGCTAAGCGATTGGAGCAGCGGAAGTGCGAAAAATTTGTTACCTTCTCAACAATTTCTTCGCTTCAAACTCCCGTATCTCGCGAACGGATTGACCTAACCCAAAAATTCCTATTGCATCTGAAAGTAGAAACTCGTCCGGTTACAACGGTATGTGTATTTTTTCCCTAGGCCATTCTGGTTAAGCGTTTGGAGCAACAGAATTGCGAAAAATGTGTTGCCTTCTCAATCATTTCTCAGCTTCAAACTACCATATCTCGCGAACGGATTGACCTAACCCAAAAATTCCTATTTCATCTGAAAGCAGAAACTCGCCCGAATACAACGGTATGTGTATTTTTTCCCTAGGCCATTCTGGTTAAGCGTTCGGTGCAGCTGAAGTGCGAAAAATTTGTTGTCTTCTCAACCATTTCTTAGCTTCAAACTCCCATATCTCGCGAAGGGATTGACCTAACCCAATAATTCCTATTGCGTCTGAAAGTAGAAACTCGCTCGATTTCAAAGGTATGTGTATTTTTTCCCTAGGCCATTCTGGTTAAGCGTTTGGAGCAACAGAAGTGCGAAAAATTTGTTGCCTTCTCAATCATTTCTTAGCTTCAAACTCCCGTATCTCGCGAACGGATTGACCTAACCCAAAAATTCCTGCTGCGTCTGAAAGTAGAAACTCGTCCGATTACAACGGTATGTGTATTTTTTCCCTAGGCCAATCTGGTTAAGCGATTGGAGCAGCAGAATTGCGAAAAATTTGATGCCTTCTCAACCATTTCTTAGCTTCAAACTCCCGTATCTCGCCATCGGATTGCCAAACCCAAAAATTGCTATTGCGTCCGAAAGTATAAACTCGTCCGGTTACTACGGTATGTGTATTTTTGCCTTAGGCCAATCTGGTTAAGCGATTAGAGCAGCAGAAATGCGAAAAATTTGTTACCTTCTCAACCATTTCTTGGCTACAAGCTCCCATATCTCGCGAACAGATTGACCCAACCCAAAAATTCCTGCTGCGTCTAAAAGTAGAAACTCGCCCGATTACAACGGTTTGTGTATTTTTTGTCTAGGCCATTCTTGTTAATCGATTGGAGCAGCAGAAGTGCGAAAAATTTGTTACCTTCTCAACTATTTCTTAGCTTCAAAGTCCCATATATCGCGAACGGATTGACCAAACACAGAAATTCCTGCTGCGTCTGAAAGTAGAAACTCGCTTGATTACAAAGGTATGTGTATTTTTTCCCTGGGCCATTCTGGTTAAGCGTTTGGAGCAACAGAAGTGCGAAAAATTTGTTGCCTTCTCAATCATTTCTTAGCTTCAAACTCCCATATCTCGCGAACGGATTGACCTAACCCAAAAATTCCTATTGCATCTGAAAGTAGAAACTCGCCCGATTACAACGGTATGTGTATTTTTGCCCTAGGCCAATCTGGTTAAGCGATTGGAGCAGCAGAAATACGAAAAATATGTTGCCTTCTCAACCATTTCTTAGCTTCAAACTCCCATATCTCGCGAACGGATTGACCTATCCCAAAAATTCCTATTGCGTCTGAAAGTAGAAACTCGTCCGGTTACAACGGTATGTGTATTTTCCCCCTAGGCCATTCTGGTTAAGCGACTGGGGCAGCAGAAGTGCGAAAAATTTGTTGTCTTCTCAACCATTTCTTAGCTTCAAACTCCCATTTCTCGCGAACGGATTGACCTAGCCCAAAAATTCCTATTGCATCTGAAGGTAGAAACTCGCCCGACCACAACGGTATGTGTATATTTCCCCTAGGCCATTCGGGTTAAGCGTTTGGACCAGCAGAAGTGCAAAAAATTTGCTGTCTTGTCAACCGTCTTAGCTTCAAATTCCCATATCTCGCGAACGGATTGACCAAACACAGAAATTCCTGCTGCGTCTGAAAGTATAATCTCGCTCGATTTCAAAGGTATGTGTATTTTTTCCCTAGGCCATCCTGGTTAAACGTTTGGAGCAACAGAAGTGCGAAAAATTTGTTGCCTTCTTAATCATTTCTTAGCTTCAAACTCCCATATCTCGCGAACAGATTGACCTAACCCAAAAATTCCTGCTGCGTCTAAAAGTAGAAACTCGCCCGATTACACCGGTATGTGTATTTTTTCCCTAGGCCATTCTGGTTAAGCGTTTGGAGCAGCAGAATTGCGAAAAATTTGTTGCCTTCTCAACCATTTCTTGGCGTCAAACTCCCATATCTCGCGAACAGATTGACCTAACCCAAAAATTCCTGCAGCGTCTGAACGTGGAAACTCGCCCGATTACAACGGTATGCGTATTTTTTCCCCCAGGCGATTCTGGTTAAGCG
This sequence comes from Ptiloglossa arizonensis, assembly GCF_051014685.1. NCBI lineage: Eukaryota > Metazoa > Arthropoda > Insecta > Hymenoptera > Colletidae > Ptiloglossa > Ptiloglossa arizonensis. The sequence continues at coordinate 840,611 of NW_027478576.1, read as the reverse complement.
TTTGGAGCAGCAGAAGTGCGGAAAATTTGTCGCCTTCTCAACCATTTCTTAGCTTCAAACTCCCATATCTCGCGAACGGATTGACCAAACCCAAAAATTCTTATTGCATCTGAAAGTAGAAACTCGCCCGATTTCAACGGTTTGTGTATTTTTTCCCTAGGCCATTCTGGTTAAGCGTTTGGAGCAACAGAATTGCGAAAAATGTGTTGCCTTCTCAATCATTTCTTAGCTTCAAACTACCATATCTCGCGAACGGATTGACCAAACACAGAAATTCCTGCTGCGTCTGAAAGTAGAAACTCGCTCGATTACAAAGGTATGTGTATTTTTTCCCTGGGCCATTCTGGTTAAGCGTTTGGAGCAGCAGAAGTGCGAAAAATTTGTTGTCTTCTCAACTATTTCTTAGCTTCAAACGCCCATATCTCGCGAACGGATTGACCAAACCCAAAAATTCTTATTGCATCTGAAAGTAGAAACTCGCCCGATTACAACGGTTTGTGTATTTTTTCCCTAGGCCATTCTGGTTAAGCGTTTGGAGCAACAGAATTGCGAAAAATGTGTTGCCTTCTCAATCATTTCTTAGCTTCAAACTACCATATCTCGCGAACGGATTGACCAAACACAGAAATTCCTGCTGCGTCTGAAAGTAGAAACTCGCCCGATTACAACGGTATGTGTATTTTTTCCCTAGGCTATTCTGGTTAAGCGTTCGGAGCAGCAGAAGTACGAAAAATTTGTTGTCTTGTAAACCGTTTCTTAGCTTCAAAGTCCCATATCTCGCGAACAGATTGACCAAACACAGAAATTCCTGCTGCGTCTGAGAGAACAACCTCGCTCGATTACAACGGTATGTGTATTTTTTCCCTAGGCCATTCTGGTTAAGCGTTTGGAGCAACAGAAGTGCGAAAAATTTGTTGCCTTCTCATTCATTACTTAGCTTCAAACTCCCATATCTCGCGAACGGATTGACCTAACCCAAAAATTTCTATTGCATCTGAAAGTAGAAACTCGCCCGATTACAACGGTATGTGTATTTTTTCCCTAGGCCATTCTGGTTAAGCGATTGGAGCAGCAGAAGTGCGAAATATTTGTTGCCTTCTCAACCATTTCTTAGCTTCAAACTCCCATATCTCGCGAACGGATTGACCTAACCCAATAATTCCTATTGCGTCCGAAAGTAGAAACTCGGCCGGTTACAACGGTATGTGTATTTCTTCCCTAGGCTATTCTGGTTAAGCGTTCGGAGCAGCAGAAGTACGAAAAATTTGTTGTCTTCTCAACCATTTCTAAGCTTAAAACTCCCATATCTCGCGAACGGATTGACCTAACCCAAAAATTCCAATTGCATCTGAAGGTAGAAACTCGCCCGATTACAACAGTATGTGTATTCTTCCACTAGGCCATTCTGGTTAAGCGTTTGGAGCAGCCGCAGTGCCAAAAATTTGTTATCTTCTCAACTATTTCTTAGCTTCAAACTCCCATATCTCGCGAACGGATTGACCGAATCCAGCAATTCCTATTGCATCTGAAAGTAGAAACTCGCCCGATTACAACGGTATGTGTATTTTCCCCCTAGGCCATTCTGGTTAAGCGACTGGAGCAGCAGAAGGACAAAAAATTTGTTGTCTTGTCAACCATTTCTTAGCTTCAAGGTCCCATATCTCGCGAACGGAGTGACCTAACCCAAAAATTCCTGCTGCTTCTGAAAGTAGAAACGCGCCCGATTACAACGGTATGTGTATTTATGCCCTAGGCCAATCTGGTTAAGCGATTGGAGCAGCAGAATTGCGAAAAATATGTTGCCTTCTCAACCATTTCTTAGCTTCAAACTCCCATATCTCGCGAACGGATTGACCTATCCCAAAAATTCCTGCTGCTTCTGAAAGTAGAAACTCGCCCGATTACAACGGTATGTGTATTTTTTCCCTAGGCCAATCTCACTAAGCGACTGGGGCAGCAGAAGTGCGAAAAATTTGTTGTCTTCTCAACCATTCCTTAGCTTCAAACTCCCATTTCTCGCGAACTGATTGACCTAACCCAAAAATTCCTATTGCACCTGAAGGTAGCAACTCGCCCGACTACAACGGTGTGTGTATTTTTCCCCTAGGCCATTCGGGTTAAGCGTTTGGACCAGCAGAAGTGCGAAAAATTTGTTGTCTTCTCAACCATTTCTTAGATTCAAACTCCCATATCTCACGAAGGGATTGACCTAACCCAATAATTCCTATTGCGTCTGAAAGTAGAAACTCGTCCGGTTACAACGGTATGTGTATTTTCCCCCTAGGCCATTCTGGTTAAGCGACTGGAGCAGCAGAAGAACAAAAAAAATGTTGTCTTGTCAACCATTTCTTAGCTTCAAGGTCCCATATCTCGCGAACGGAGTGACCTAACCCAAAAATTCCTGCTGCTTCTGAAAGTAGAAACGCGCCCGATTACAACGGTATGTATATATTTCTCCTGGGCCATTCTGGTTAAGCGTTTGGAGCAGCAGAAGTGCGAAAAATTTGTTGTCTTCTCAACTATTTCTTAGCTTCAAACGCCCATATCTCGCGAACGGATTGACCAAACCCAAAAATTCTTATTGCATCTGAAAGTAGAAACTCGCCCGATTACAACGGTTTGTGTATTTTTTCCCTAGGCCATTCTGGTTAAGCGTTTGGAGCAACAGAATTGCGAAAAATGTGTTGCCTTCTCAATCATTTCTTAGCTTCAAACTACCATATCTCGCGAACGGATTGACCAAACACAGAAATTCCTGCTGCGTCTGAAAGTAGAAACTCGCCCGATTACAACGGTATGTGTATTTTTTCCCTAGGCTATTCTGGTTAAGCGTTCGGAGCATCAGAAGTACGAAAAATTTGTTGTCTTGTAAACCGTTTCTTAGCTTCAAAGTCCCATATCTCGCGAACAGATTGACCAAACACAGAAATTCCTGCTGCGTCTGAGAGAACAACCCCGCTCGATTACAACGGTATGTGTATTTTTTCCCTAGGCCATTCTGGTTAAGCGTTTGGAGCAACAGAACTGCGAAAAATTTGTTGCCTTCTCATTCATTACTTAGCTTCAAACTCCCATATCTCGCGAACGGATTGACCTAACCCAAAAATTTCTATTGCATCTGAAAGTAGAAACTCGCCCGATTACAACGGTATGTGTATTTTTTCCCTAGGCCATTCTGGTTAAGCGATTGGAGCAGCAGAAGTGCGAAATATTTGTTGCCTTCTCAACCATTTCTTAGCTTCAAACTCCCATATCTCGCGAACGGATTGACCTAACCCAATAATTCCTATTGCGTCCGAAAGTAGAAACTCGGCCGGTTACAACGGTATGTGTATTTCTTCCCTAGGCTATTCTGGTTAAGCGTTCGGAGCAGCAGAAGTACGAAAAATTTGTTGTCTTCTCAACCATTTCTAAGCTTAAAACTCCCATATCTCGCGAACGGATTGACCTAACCCAAAAATTCCAATTGCATCTGAAGGTAGAAACTCGCCCGATTACAACAGTATGTGTATTCTTCCACTAGGCCATTCTGGTTAAGCGTTTGGAGCAGCCGCAGTGCCAAAAATTTGTTATCTTCTCAACTATTTCTTAGCTTCAAACTCCCATATCTCGCGAACGGATTGACCGAATCCAGCAATTCCTATTGCATCTGAAAGTAGAAACTCGCCCGATTACAACGGTATGTGTATTTTCCCCCTAGGCCATTCTGGTTAAGCGACTGGAGCAGCAGAAGGACAAAAAATTTGTTGTCTTGTCAACCATTTCTTAGCTTCAAGGTCCCATATCTCGCGAACGGAGTGACCTAACCCAAAAATTCCTGCTGCTTCTGAAAGTAGAAACGCGCCCGATTACAACGGTATGTGTATTTATGCCCTAGGCCAATCTGGTTAAGCGATTGGAGCAGCAGAATTGCGAAAAATATGTTGCCTTCTCAACCATTTCTTAGCTTCAAACTCCCATATCTCGCGAACGGATTGACCTATCCCAAAAATTCCTGCTGCTTCTGAAAGTAGAAACTCGCCCGATTACAACGGTATGTGTATTTTTTCCCTAGGCCAATCTCGCTAAGCGACTGGGGCAGCAGAAGTGCGAAAAATTTGTTGTCTTCTCAACCATTCCTTAGCTTCAAACTCCCATTTCTCGCGAACTGATTGACCTAACCCAAAAATTCCTATTGCACCTGAAGGTAGCAACTCGCCCGACTACAACGGTGTGTGTATTTTTCCCCTAGGCCATTCGGGTTAAGCGTTTGGACCAGCAGAAGTGCGAAAAATTTGTTGTCTTCTCAACCATTTCTTAGATTCAAACTCCCATATCTCACGAAGGGATTGACCTAACCCAATAATTCCTATTGCGTCTGAAAGTAGAAACTCGTCCGGTTACAACGGTATGTGTATTTTCCCCCTAGGCCATTCTGGTTAAGCGACTGGAGCAGCAGAAGAACAAAAAAAATGTTGTCTTGTCAACCATTTCTTAGCTTCAAGGTCCCATATCTCGCGAACGGAGTGACCTAACCCAAAAATTCCTGCTGCTTCTGAAAGTAGAAACGCGCCCGATTACAACGGTATGTATATATTTCTCCTGGGCCATTCTGGTTAAGCGTTTGGAGCAGCAGAAGTGCGAAAAATTTGTTGTCTTCTCAACTATTTCTTAGCTTCAAACGCCCATATCTCGCGAACGGATTGACCAAACCCAAAAATTCTTATTGCATCTGAAAGTAGAAACTCGCCCGATTACAACGGTTTGTGTATTTTTTCCCTAGGCCATTCTGGTTAAGCGTTTGGAGCAACAGAATTGCGAAAAATGTGTTGCCTTCTCAATCATTTCTTAGCTTCAAACTACCATATCTCGCGAACGGATTGACCAAACACAGAAATTCCTGCTGCGTCTGAAAGTAGAAACTCGCCCGATTACAACGGTATGTGTATTTTTTCCCTAGGCTATTCTGGTTAAGCGTTCGGAGCAGCAGAAGTACGAAAAATTTGTTGTCTTGTAAACCGTTTCTTAGCTTCAAAGTCCCATATCTCGCGAACAGATTGACCAAACACAGAAATTCCTGCTGCGTCTGAGAGAACAACCTCGCTCGATTACAACGTTATGTGTATTTTTTCCCTAGGCCATTCTGGTTAAGCGTTTGGAGCAACAGAAGTGCGAAAAATTTGTTGCCTTCTCATTCATTACTTAGCTTCAAACTCCCATATCTCGCGAACGGATTGACCTAACCCAAAAATTTCTATTGCATCTGAAAGTAGAAACTCGCCCGATTACAACGGTATGTGTATTTTTTCCCTAGGCCATTCTGGTTAAGCGATTGGAGCAGCAGAAGTGCGAAATATTTGTTGCCTTCTCAACCATTTCTTAGCTTCAAACTCCCATATCTCGCGAACGGATTGACCTAACCCAATAATTCCTATTGCGTCCGAAAGTAGAAACTCGGCCGGTTACAACGGTATGTGTATTTCTTCCCTAGGCTATTCTGGTTAAGCGTTCGGAGCAGCAGAAGTACGAAAAATTTGTTGTCTTCTCAACCATTTCTAAGCTTAAAACTCCCATATCTCGCGAACGGATTGACCTAACCCAAAAATTCCAATTGCATCTGAAGGTAGAAACTCGCCCGATTACAACAGTATGTGTATTCTTCCACCAGGCCATTCTGGTTAAGCGTTTGGAGCAGCCGCAGTGCCAAAAATTTGTTATCTTCTCAACTATTTCTTAGCTTCAAACTCCCATATCTCGCGAACGGATTGACCGAATCCAGCAATTCCTATTGCATCTGAAAGTAGAAACTCGCCCGATTACAACGGTATGTGTATTTTCCCCCTAGGCCATTCTGGTTAAGCGACTGGAGCAGCAGAAGGACAAAAAATTTGTTGTCTTGTCAACCATTTCTTAGCTTCAAGGTCCCATATCTCGCGAACGGAGTGACCTAACCCAAAAATTCCTGCTGCTTCTGAAAGTAGAAACGCGCCCGATTACAACGGTATGTGTATTTATGCCCTAGGCCAATCTGGTTAAGCGATTGGAGCAGCAGAATTGCGAAAAATATGTTGCCTTCTCAACCATTTCTTAGCTTCAAACTCCCATATCTCGCGAACGGATTGACCTATCCCAAAAATTCCTGCTGCTTCTGAAAGTAGAAACTCGCCCGATTACAACGGTATGTGTATTTTTTCCCTAGGCCAATCTCGCTAAGCGACTGGGGCAGCAGAAGTGCGAAAAATTTGTTGTCTTCTCAACCATTCCTTAGCTTCAAACTCCGATTTCTCGCGAACTGATTGACCTAACCCAAAAATTCCTATTGCACCTGAAGGTAGCAACTCGCCCGACTACAACGGTGTGTGTATTTTTCCCCTAGGCCATTCGGGTTAAGCGTTTGGACCAGCAGAAGTGCGAAAAATTTGTTGTCTTCTCAACCATTTCTTAGATTCAAACTCCCATATCTCACGAAGGGATTGACCTAACCCAATAATTCCTATTGCGTCTGAAAGTAGAAACTCGTCCGGTTACAACGGTATGTGTATTTTCCCCCTAGGCCATTCTGGTTAAGCGACTGGAGCAGCAGAAGAACAAAAAAAATGTTGTCTTGTCAACCATTTCTTAGCTTCAAGGTCCCATATCTCGCGAACGGAGTGACCTAATCCAAAAATTCCTGCTGCTTCTGAAAGTAGAAACGCGCCCGATTACAACGGTATGTATATATTTCTCCTGGGCCATTCTGGTTAAGCGTTTGGAGCAGCAGAAGTGCGACAAATTTGTTGTCTTCTCAACTATTTCTTAGCTTCAAACGCCCATATCTCGCGAACGGATTGACCAAACCCAAAAATTCTTATTGCATCTGAAAGTAGAAACTCGCCCGATTACAACGGTTTGTGTATTTTTTCCCTAGGCAATTCTGGTTAAGCGTTTGGAGCAACAGAATTGCGAAAAATGTGTTGCCTTCTCAATCATTTCTTAGCTTCAAACTACCATATCTCGCGAACGGATTGACTAAACACAGAAATTCCTGCTGCGTCTGAAAGCAGAAACTCGCCCGATTACAACGGTATGTGTATTTTTTCCCTAGGCTATTCTGGTTAAGCGTTCGGAGCAGCAGAAGTACGAAAAATTTGTTGTCTTGTAAAACGTTTCTTAGTTTCAAAGTCCCATATCTCGCGAACAGATTGACCAAACACAGAAATTCCTGCTGCGTCTGAGAGAACAACCTCGCTCGATTACAACGGTTTGTGTATTTTTTCCCTAGGCCATTCTGGTTAAGCGTTTGGAGCAACAGAAGTGCGAAAAATTTGTTGCCTTCTCATTCATTACTTAGCTTCAAACTCCCATATCTCGCGAACGGATTGACCTAACCCAAAAATTTCTATTGCATCTGAAAGTAGAAACTCGCCCGATTACAACGGTATGTGTATTTTTTCCCTAGGCCATTCTGGTTAAGCGATTGGAGCAGCAGAAGTGCGAAATATTTGTTGCCTTCTCAACCATTTCTTAGCTTCAAACTCCCATATCTCGCGAACGGATTGACCTAACCCAATAATTCCTATTGCGTCCGAAAGTAGAAACTCGGCCGGTTACAACGGTATGTGTATTTCTTCCCTAGGCTATTCTGGTTAAGCGTTCGGAGCAGCAGAAGTACGAAAAATTTGTTGTCTTCTCAACCATTTCTAAGCTTAAAACTCCCATATCTCGCGAACGGATTGACCTAACCCAAAAATTCCAATTGCATCTGAAGGTAGAACCTCGCCCGATTACAACAGTATGTGTATTCTTCCACTAGGCCATTCTGGTTAAGCGTTTGGAGCAGCCGCAGTGCCAAAAATTTGTTATCTTCTCAACTATTTCTTAGCTTCAAACTCCCATATCTCGCGAACGGATTGACCGAATCCAACAATTCCTATTGCATCTGAAAGTAGAAACTCGCCCGATTACAACGGTATGTGTATTTTCCCCCTAGGCCATTCTGGTTAAGCGACTGGAGCAGCAGAAGGACAAAAAATCTGTTTTCTTGTCAACCATTTCTTAGCTTCAAGGTCCCATATCTCGCGAACGGAGTGACCTAACCCAAAAATTCCTGCTGCTTCTGAAAGTAGAAACGCGCCCGATTACAACGGTATGTGTATTTATGCCCTAGGCCAATCTGGTTAAGCGATTGGAGCAGCAGAATTGCGAAAAATATGTTGCCTTCTCAACCATTTCTTAGCTTCAAACTCCCATATCTCGCGAACGGATTGACCTATCCCAAAAATTCCTGCTGCTTCTGAAAGTAGAAACTCGCCCGATTACAACGGTATGTGTATTTTTTCCCTAGGCCAATCTCGCTAAGCGACTGGGGCAGCAGAAGTGCGAAAAATTTGTTGTCTTCTCAACCATTCCTTAGCTTCAAACTCCCATTTCTCGCGAACTGATTGACCTAACCCAAAAATTCCTATTGCACCTGAAGGTAGCAACTCGCCCGACTACAACGGTGTGTGTATTTTTCCCCTAGGCCATTCGGGTTAAGCGTTTGGACCAGCAGAAGTGCGAAAAATTTGTTGTCTTCTCAACCATTTCTTAGATTCAAACTCCCATATCTCACGAAGGGATTGACCTAACCCAATAATTCCTATTGCGTCTGAAAGTAGAAACTCGTCCGGTTACAACGGTATGGGTATTTTCCCCCTAGGCCATTCTGGTTAAGCGACTGGTGCAGCAGAAGAACAAAAAAAATGTTGTCTTGTCAACCATTTCTTAGCTTCAAGGTCCCATATCTCGCGAACGGAGTGACCTAACCCAAAAATTCCTGCTGCTTCTGAAAGTAGAAACGCGCCCGATTACAACGGTATGTATATATTTCTCCTGGGCCATTCTGGTTAAGCGTTTGGAGCAGCAGAAGTGCGAAAAATTTGTTGTCTTCTCAACTATTTCTTAGCTTCAAACGCCCATATCTCGCGAACGGATTGATAAAATCCAAAAATTCCTGCTGCGTCTGAAAGTAGAAACTCGCCCGATTACAACGGTATGTGTATTTTTGCCCTAGGCCAGACTGGTTAAGCGATTGGAGCAGCAGAATTGCGAAAAATATGTTGCCTTCTCAACCATTTCTTAGCTTCAAACTCCCATATCTCGCGAACGGATTGACCTATCCCAAAAATTCCTATTGCGTCTGAAAGTAGAAACTCGTCCGGTTACAACGGTATGTGTATTTTCCCCCTAGGCCATTCTGGTTAAGCGACTGGAGCAGCAGAAGAACAAAAAATTTGTTGTCTTGTCAACCATTTCTTAGCTTCAACGTCCCATATTTCGCGAACAGATTGACCAAACACAGAAATTCCTGCTGCGTCTGAAAGTACAACCTCGCTCGATTACAACGGTATGTGTATTTTTTCCCTAGGCCATTCTGGTTAAGCGTTTGGAGCAACAGAAGTGCGAAAAATTTGTTGCCTTCTCAATCATTACTTAGCTTCAAACTCCCATTTCTCGCGAACGGATTGACCTAACCCAAAAATTTCTATTGCATCTGAAAGTAGAAACTCGCCCGATTACAACGGTATGTGTATTTTTTCCCTAGTCCATTCTGGTTAAGCGATTGGAGCAGCAGAAGTGCGAAATATTTGTTGCCTTCTCAACCATTTCTTAGCTTCAAACTCCCATATCTCGCGAACGGATTGACCTAACCCAATAATTCCTGTTGCGTCCGAAAGTAGAAACTCGGCCGGTTACAACGATATGTGTATTTCTTACCTAGGCTATTCTGGTTAAGCGTTTGGAGCAGCCGCAGTGCCAAAAATTTGTTATCTTCTCAACTATTTCTTAGCTTCAAACTCCCATATCTCGCGAACGGATTGACCGAATCCAACAATTCCTATTGCATCTAAAAGTAGAAACTCGCCCGATTACAACGGTATGTGTATTTTCCCCCTAGGCCATTCTGGTTAAGCGACTGGAGCAGCAGAAGGACAAAAAATTTGTTGTCTTGTCAACCATTTCTTAGCTTCAAGGTCCCATATCTCGCGAACGGGGTGACCTAACCCAAAAATTCCTGCTGCTTCTGAAAGTAGAAACGCGCCCGATTACAACGGTATGTATATATTTCCCCTGGGCCATTCTGGTTAAGCGTTTGGAGCAGCAGAAGTGCGAAAAATTTGTTGTCTTCTCAACTATTTCTTAGCTTCAAACGCCCATATCTCGCGAACGGATTGATAAAACCCAAAAATTCCTGCTGCGTCTGAAGGTAGAAACTCGCCCGATTACAATGGTATGTGTATTTATGCCCTAGGCCAATCTGGTTAAGCGATTGGAGCAGCAGAATTGCGAAAAATATGTTGCCTTCTCAACCATTTCTTAGCTTCAAACTCCCATATCTCGCGAACGGATTGACCTATCCCAAAAATTCCTATTGCGTCTGAAAGTAGAAACTCGTCCGGTTACTACGGTATGTGTATTTTCTCCCTAGGCCATTCTGGTTAAGTGACTGGAGCAGCAGACGTGCAAAAAATTTGTTGTCTTGTCAACCATTTCTTAGCTTCAAAGTCCCATATCTCGCGAACGGATTGACCAAACCCAGAAATTCCTGCTGCGTCTGAAAGTAGAAACTCGCTCGATTACAACGGTATGTGTATTTTTTCCCTAGGCCATTCTGGATAAGCGTTTGGAGCAGCAGAAGTGCGAAAAATTTGTTGCCCTCTCAATCATTTCTAAGCTTTAAACTCCCATATCTCGCGAACAGATTGACCTAACCAAAAAATTCCTATTGCATCTGAAAGTAGAAACTTGCCCGATTACAACGGTATGTGTATTTTTTTCCTAGGCCATTCCGGTTAAGCGATTGGAGCAGCAGAAGTGCGAAAATTTGTTACCTTCTCAACCATTTCTTAGCTTCAAACACCCATACCTCGCGAACAGATTGACCTAACCCAAAAATTCCTGCTGCGTCTGAAAATAGAAACTCGCCCGACTCAAACGGTATGTGTGTTTTTCCCCTAGGCCATTCTGGTTAAGCGTTTGGAGCAGCAGAAATGCGAAAAATTTGTTGTCTTCTCAAATATTTCTTAGCTTCAAAGTCCCATATCTCGCGAACAGATAGACCAAACCCAGAAATTCCTGCTGCGTCTGAAAGTAGAAACTCGCCCGATTACAACGGTATGTGTATTTTTTCCCTAGGCCAATCTGGATAAGCGATTGGAGCAGCAGAAATGCGAAAAATTTTTTGTCTTCTCAACTATTTCTCAGCTTCAAAGTCCCATATCTCGCGAACGGATAGACCAAACCCAGAAATTCCTGCTGCGTCTGAAAGTAGAAACTCGCCCGATTACAACGGTATGCGTATTTTCCCCCTAGGCCGTTCTGGTTCAGCGACTGGAGCAGCAGAAGTGCAAAAAATTTGTTGTCTTGTAAACCATTTCTTAGCTTTAAACTCCCATATCTCGCAAACGGATTGATCTAACCCAAAAATTCCAAATGCATCTGAAAGTAGAAACTCGCCCGATTTCAACGGTATGTGTATTTTTTCCCTAGGCCATTCTGGTTAAGCGATTGGAGCAGCAGAATTGCGAAAAATTTGTTACCTTCTCAACCATTTCTTCGTTTCAAACTCCCGTATCTCGCAAACGGATTGACCTAACCCAGAAATTGCTATTGCGTCTGAAACTAGAAACTCGTCCGTTTACAACGGTGTGTGTATTTTTTCCCTAGGCCATTCTGGTTAAGCGGTTGCAGCAGCAGAAGTGCGAAATATTTGTTGCCTTCTCAACCATTTCCTGGCTTCAAACTCCCTTATCTCGCGAACAGATTGACCAAACCCAAAAATTCCTATTGCATCTGAAAGTAGAAACTCGCCCGATTACAACGGTATGTGTATTTTTTCTCTAGGCCATTCTGGTTAAGCGATTGGAGCAGCAGAAGTGCGAAAAATTTGTTGCCTTCTCAATCATATCGTAGCTTCAAACTCCCATATCTCGCGAACGGATTGACCTATCCCAAAAATTCCTATTGCATCTGAAAGTAGAATCTCGCCCGATTACAACGGTATGTGTATCTTCCCCCTAGGCCATTCTGGTTCAGCGACTGGAGCAGCAGAAGTGCAAAAAATTTGCTGTCATGTCAACCGTTTCTTAGCTTCAAAGTCCCATATCTCGCGAACGGATTGACAAAACACAGAAATTCCTGCTGCGTCTGAAAGTACAACCTCGCTCGATTACAACGGTATGTGCATTTTTTCTCTAGGCCATTCTGGTTAAGCGATTGGAGCAGCAGAAGTGCGAAAAATTTGTTGCCTTCTCAACCATTTCTTAGCTTCAAGCTCCCGTATCTCGCGAACGGATTGACCTAACCCAAAAATTCCTATTGCGTCTGAAAGTAGATACTTGTCCGGTTACAACGGTATGTGTATTTTTTCCCTAGGCGATTCTGTTTAAGCGGTTGGAGCAGCAGAAGTGCGAAAAATTTCTTGTCTTCTCAATCATATCGTAGCTTCAAACTCCCATATCTCGCGAACGGATTGACCGATCCCAAAATTCCTATTGCATCTGAAAGTAGAAACTCGCCCGATGACAACGGTATGTGTATTTTGTCCCTAGGCCAATCTGGTTAAGCGATTGGAGCAGCAGAAATGCGAAAAATTTTTTGTCTTCTCAACTATTTCTCAGCTTCAAAGTACCATATCTCGCGAACGGATAGACCAAACCCAGAAATTCCTGCTGCGTCTGAAAGTAGAAACTCGCCCGATTACAACGGTATGCGTATTTTCCCCCTAGGCCGTTCTGGTTCAGCGACTGGAGCAGCAGAAGTGCAAAAAATTTGTTGTCTTGTAAACCATTTCTTAGCTTTAAACTCCCATATCTCGCAAACGGATTGATCTAACCCAAAAATTCCAAATGCATCTGAAAGTAGAAACTCGCCCGATTACAACGGTATGTGTATTTTTTCCCTAGGCCATTCTGGTTAAGCGATTGGAGCAGCAGAAGTGCGAAAAATTTGTTACCTTCTCAACCATTTCTTCGTTTCAAACTCCCGTATCTCGCAAACGGATTGACCTAACCCAGAAATTGCTATTGCGTCTGAAACTAGAAACTCGTCCGGTTACAACGGTGTGTGTATTTTTTCCCTAGGCCATTCTGGTTAAGCGGTTGCAGCAGCAGAAGTGCGAAATATTTGTTGCCTTCTCAACCATTTCCTGGCTTCAAACTCCCTTATTTCGCGAACAGATTGACCTAACCCAAAAATTCCTATTGCATCTGAAAGTAGAAACTCGCCCGATTACAACGGTATGTGTATTTTTTCTCTAGGCCAATCTGGTTAAGCGATTGGAGCAGCAGAAGTGCGAAAAATTTGTTACCTTCTCAACTATTTCTTAGCTTCAAAGTCCCATATCTCGCGAACCGATTGACCAAACCCAAAAATTCCTGCAGCGTCTGAACGTAGAAACTCGCCCGATTACAACGGTATGTGTATTTTTTCCCCAGGCCATTCTGGTTAAGCGTTTGGAGCAGCAGAAGTGCGAAATATTTGTTGCCTTCTCAACCATTTCTTAGCTTCAAACTCCCATATCTCGCGAACAGATTGACCTAACCCAAAAATTCCTGCAACGTCTGAACGTAGAAGCTCGCCCGATTACAACGGTATGTGTATTTTTCCCCTAGGCCATTCGGGTTCAGCGTTTGGACCAGCAGAAGTGCGAAAAATTTGTTTCCTTCTCAACCATTTCTTAGCTTCAAACTCCCGTATCTCGCGAACGGATTGACCTAACCCAAAAATTCCTATTGCGTCTGAAAGTAGAAACTCGTCCGGTTACAACGGTATGTGTATTTTTTCCCTAGGCTATTCTGGTTAAGCGTTCGGAGCAGCAGATGTACGAAAAATTTGTTGTCTTGTAAACCGTTTCTTAGCTTCAAACTCCCATATCTCGCGAACGGATTGACCTAACCCAAAAATTCCTATTGCATCTGAAAGTAGAAACTCGCCCGACTCAAACGGTATGTGTATTATTCTCCTTGGCCATTCTGGTTAAGCGTTTGGAGCAGCAGAAGAACAAAAAATTTGTCGCCTTCTCAACCATTTCTCAGCTTCAAACTCCCATATCTCGCGAACGGATTGACCAAACCCAAAAATTCCTATTGCATCTGAAAGTAGAAACTCGCCCGATTACAACGGTACGTGTATTTTCCCCCTAGGCCATTCTGCTTAAGCGTTTGGAGCAACAGAAGTGCGAAAAATTTGTTGCCTTCTCAATCATTTCTTAGCTTCAAACTCCCATATCTCGCGAACTGGTTGACCTAACCCAAAAATTCCTGCTGCGTCTGAAAGTAGAAACTCGCCCGACTCACACGGTATGTGTATTATTCTCCTTGGCCATTCTGGTTAAGGGATTGGAGCAGCAGAAGTGCGAAAAATTTGTTACCTTCTCAACCATTTCTTAGCTTCAAACTCCCGTATCTCGCGAACGGATTGACCTAACCCAAAAATTCCTATTTCGTCTGAAAGTAGAAACTCGTCCGGTTACAATGGTATGTGGATTTTTTCCCTAGGCCATTCTGGATAAGCGATTGGAGCAGCAGAAGTGCCAAAAATTTGTTATCTTCTCAACTATTTCTTAGCTTCAAACTCCCATATCTCGCGAACGGATTGACCGAATCCAACAATTCCTATTGCATCTAAAAGTAGAAACTCGCCCGATTACAACGGTATGTGTATTTTCCCCCTAGGCCATTCTGGTTAAGCGACTGGAGCAGCAGAAGGACAAAAAATTTGTTGTCATGTCAACCGTTTCTTAGCTTCAAAGTCCCATATCTCGCGAACGGATTGACAAAACACAGAAATTCCTGCTGCGTCTGAAAGTACAACCTCGCTCGATTACAACGGTATGTGCATTTTTTCTCTAGGCCATTCTGGTTAAGCGATTGGAGCAGCAGAAGTGCGAAAAATTTGTTGCCTTCTCAACCATTTCTTAGCTTCAAGCTCCCGTATCTCGCGAACGGATTGACCTAACCCAAAAATTCCTATTGCGTCTGAAAGTAGATACTTGTCCGGTTACAAAGGTATGTGTATTTTTTCCCTAGGCGATTCTGTTTAAGCGGTTGGAGCAGCAGAAGTGCGAAAAATTTCTTGTCTTCTCAATCATATCGTAGCTTCAAACTCCCATATCTCGCGAACGGATTGACCGATCCCAAAATTCCTATTGCATCTGAAAGTAGAAACTCGCCCGATGACAACGGTATGTGTATTTTGTCCCTAGGCCAATCTGGTTAAGCGATTGGAGCAGCAGAAATGCGAAAAATTTTTTGTCTTCTCAACTATTTCTCAGCTTCAAAGTACCATATCTCGCGAACGGATAGACCAAACCCAGAAATTCCTGCTGCGTCTGAAAGTAGAAACTCGCCCGATTACAACGGTATGCGTATTTTCCCCCTAGGCCGTTCTGGTTCAGCGACTGGAGCAGCAGAAGTGCAAAAAATTTGTTGTCTTGTAAACCATTTCTTAGCTTTAAACTCCCATATCTCGCAAACGGATTGATCTAACCCAAAAATTCCAAATGCATCTGAAAGTAGAAACTCGCCCGATTACAACGGTATGTGTATTTTTTCCCTAGGCCATTCTGGTTAAGCGATTGGAGCAGCAGAAGTGCGAAAAATTTGTTCCCTTCTCAACCATTTCTTCGTTTCAAACTCCCGTATCTCGCAAACGGATTGACCTAACCCAGAAATTGCTATTGCGTCTGAAACTAGAAACTCGTCCGGTTACAACGGTGTGTGTATTTTTTCCCTAGGCCATTCTGGTTAAGCGGTTGCAGCAGCAGAAGTGCGAAATATTTGTTGCCTTCTCAACCATTTCCTGGCTTCAAACTCCCTTATTTCGCGAACAGATTGACCTAACCCAAAAATTCCTATTGCATCTGAAAGTAGAAACTCGCCCGATTACAACGGTATGTGTATTTTTTCTCTAGGCCAATCTGGTTAAGCGATTGGAGCAGCAGAAGTGCGAAAAATTTGTTACCTTCTCAACTATTTCTTAGCTTCAAAGTCCCATATCTCGCGAACCGATTGACCAAACCCAAAAATTCCTGCAGCGTCTGAACGTAGAAACTCGCCCGATTACAACGGTATGTGTATTTCTTCCCCAGGCCATTCTGGTTAAGCGTTTGGAGCAGCAGAATTGCGAAAAATTTGTCGCCTTCTCAACCATTTCTCAGCTTCAAACTCCCATGTCTCGCGAACGGATTGACCAAACCCAAAAATTCCTATTGCATCTGAAAGTAGAAACTCGCCCGATTACAACGGTACGTGTATTTTCCCCCTAGGCCATTCTGGTTAAGCGACTGGAGCAGCAGAAGTGCAAAAAATTTGTTCTCTTGTCAACCATTTCTTGTCTTCAAACTCCCATATCTCGTGAACAGATTGACCTAACCCAAAAATTCCTGCAGCGTCTGAACGTAGAAGCTCGCCCGATTACAACGGTATGTGTATTTTTTCCCCAGGCCATTCTGGTTAAGCGTTTGGAGCAGCAGAAGTGCGAAAAATTTGTCGCCTTCTCAACCATTTCTTAGCTTCAAACTCCCATATCTGGCGAACGGATTGACCTAACCCAAAAATACCTATTGCATCTGAAAGTAGAAACTCGCCCGATTACAACGGTATGTGTATTTTTTCCCTAGGCCATTCTGGTTAAGCGATTGGAGCAGCAGAAGTGCCAAAAATTTGTCGCCTTCTCAACCATTTCTTAGCTTCAAACTCCCATATCTCGCGCACGGATAGACCAAACCCAAAAATTCCTATTGCATCTGAAAGTAGAAACTCGCCCGATTACAACGGTATGTGCATTTTCCCCCTAGGCCATTCTGGTTAAGCGACTGGAGCAGCAGAAGGACAAAAAATTTGTTGTCTTGTCAACCATTTCTTAGCTTCAAGGTCCCATATCTCGCGAACGGAGTGACCTAACCCAAAAATTCCTGCAGCTTCTGAAAGTAGAAACGCGCCCGATTACAACGGTATGTATATATTTCCCTTGGGCCATTCTGGTTAAGCGACTGGAGCAGCAGAATTGCGAAAAATTTGTTGCCTTCTCAACCATTTCTTAGCTTCAAACTCCCATATCTCGCGAACGGATAGAACTTCCCAAAAATTCCTATTGCTTCTGAAAGTAGAAACTCGTCCGGTTACAACGGTATGTGTATTTTTTCCCTAGGCCATTCTGGTTAAGCGACTGGAGCAGCAGAAGAACAAAAAATTTGTTGTCTTGTCAACCAGTTCTTAGCTTCAAAGTCCCATATCTCGCGAGTGGAGTGACCTCACCCAAAAATTCCTGCTGCTTCTGAAAGTAGAAACGCGCCCGATTACAACGGTATGTATATATTTCCCCTAGGCCATTCTGCTTAAGCGATTGGAGCAGCAGAAGTGCGAAAAATTTGTTACCTTCACAATCATTTCTTAGCTTCAAACTCCCGTATCTCGCGAACGGATTGACCTAACCCAAAAATTCCTATTGCGTCTGAAAGTAGAAACTCGTCCGGTTACAATGGTATGTGTATTTTTTCCCTAGGCCATTCTGGTTAAGCGATTGGAGCAGCAGAAGTGCGAAAAATTTGTTGTCTTCTCTACTATTTCTTAGCTTCAAACGCCCATATCTCGCGAACGGATTGATAAAACCCAAAAATTCCTGCTGTGTCTGAAAGTAGAAACTCGCCCGATTACAACGATATGTGTATTTTTGCCTTAGGCCAATCTGGTTAAGCGATTGGAGCAGCAGAATTGCGAAAAATTTGTTGCCTTCTCAACCATTTCTTAGCATCAAACTCCCATATCTCGCGAACGGATTGACCTATCCCAAAAATTCCTATTGCGTCTGAAAGTAGAAACTCGTCCGGTTACAACGGTATGTGTATTTTTTCCCTAGGCTATTCTGGTTAAGCGTTCGGAGCAGCAGAAGTACGAAAAATTTGTTGTCTTGTAATCAGTTTCTTAGCTTCAAAATCCCATATCTCGCGAACGGATTGGCCGAACCCAAAAATTCCTATTGCATCTGAAAGTAGAAACTCGCCCGATTACAACGGTATGTGTATTTTCCCCAAAGGCCATTCTGGTTAAGCGACTGGAGCAGCAGAAGAACAAAAAATTTGTCGCCTTCTCAACCATTTCTCAGCTTCAAACTCCCATATCTCGCGAACGGATTGACCAAACCCAAAAATTCCTATTGCATCTGAAAGTAGAAACTCGCCGGATTACAACGGTACGTGTATTTTCCCCCTAGGCCATTCTGGTTAAGCGACTGGAGCAGCAGAAGTGCAGAAAATTTGTTCTCTTGTCAACCATTTCTTAGCTTCAAAGTCCCATATCTCGCGAACGGATTGACCAAAGACAGAAATTCCTGCTGCGTCTGAAAGTAGAAACTCGCTCGATTACAACGGTTTGTGTATTTTCTCCCTGGGACATTCTGGTTAAGCGTTTGGAGCAACAGAAGTGCGAAAAATTTGTTGTCTTCTCAACCATTTCTTACCTTCAAACTCCCATATCTCGCGAACGGATTGACCTTACCCAAAAATTCCTATTACGTCTGAAAGTAGAAACTCGTCCGGTTACAACGGTATGTGTATTTTTTCCCCAGGCCATTCTGGTTAAGCGTTTGGAGCAGCAGAAGTGCGAAATATTTGTTGCCTTCTCAACCATTTCTTAGCTTCAAACTCCCATATCTCGCGAACAGATTGACCTAACCCAAAAATTCCTGCAACGTCTGAACGTAGAAGCTCGCCCGATTACAACGGTATGTGTATTTTTCCCCTAGGCCATTCGGGTTCAGCGTTTGGACCAGCAGAAGTGCGAAAAATTTGTTTCCTTCTCAACCATTTCTTAGCTTCAAACTTCCGTATCTCGCGAACGGATTGACCTAACCCAAAAATTCCTATTGCGTCTGAAAGTAGAAACTCGTCCGGTTACAACGGTATGTGTATTTTTTCCCTAGGCTATTCTGGTTAAGCGTTCGGAGCAGCAGATGTACGAAAAATTTGTTGTCTTGTAAACCGTTTCTTAGCTTCAAACTCCCATATCTCGCGAACGGATTGACCTAACCCAAAAATTCCTATTGCATCTGAAAGTAGAAACTCGCCCGACTCAAACGGTATGTGTATTATTCTCCTTGGCCATTCTGGTTAAGCGTTTGGAGCAGCAGAAGAACAAAAAATTTGTCGCCTTCTCAACCATTTCTCAGCTTCAAACTCCCATATCTCGCGAACGGATTGACCAAACCCAAAAATTCCTATTGCATCTGAAAGTAGAAACTCGCCCGATTACAACGGTACGTGTATTTTCCCCCTAGGCCATTCTGCTTAAGCGTTTGGAGCAACAGAAGTGCGAAAAATTTGTTGCCTTCTCAATCATTTCTTAGCTTCAAACTCCCATATCTCGCGAACTGGTTGACCTAACCCAAAAATTCCTGCTGCGTCTGAAAGTAGAAACTCGCCCGACTCACACGGTATGTGTATTATTCTCCTTGGCCATTCTGGTTAAGGGATTGGAGCAGCAGAAGTGCGAAAAATTTGTTACCTTCTCAACCATTTCTTAGCTTCAAACTCCCGTATCTCGCGAACGGATTGACCTAACCCAAAAATTCCTATTTCGTCTGAAAGTAGAAACTCGTCCGGTTACAATGGTATGTGGATTTTTTCCCTAGGCCATTCTGGATAAGCGATTGGAGCAGCAGAAGTGCGAAAAATTTGTTGTCTTCTCTACTATTTCTTAGCTTCAAACTCCCATATCTCGCGAACGGATTGACCGAACCCAAAAATTCCTATTGCATCTGAAAGTAGAAACTCGCCCGATTACAACGGTATGTGTATTTTCCCCCTAGGCCATTCTGGTTAAGCGACTGGAGCAGCAGAAGAACAAAAAATTTGTCGCCTTCTCAACCATTTCTCAGCTTCAAACTCCCATATCTCGCGAACGGATTGACCAAACCCAAAAATTCCTATTGCATCTGAAAGTAGAAACTCGCCCGATTACAACGATACGTGTATTTTCCCCCTAGGCCATTCTGGTTAAACGACTGGAGCAGCAGAAGTGCAGAAAATTTGTTCTCTTGTCAACCATTTCTTAGCTTCAAAGTCCCATATCTCGCGAATGGATTGACCAAACACAGAAATTCCTGCTGCGTCTGAAAGTAGAAACTCGTCCGGTTACAATGGTATGTGGATTTTTTTCCTAGGCCATTCTGGTTAAGCGATTGGAGCAGCAGAAGTGCGAAAAATTTGTTACCTTCTCAACCATTTCTTAGCTTCAAACTCCCGTATCTCGCGAACGGATTGACCTAACCCAAAAATTCCTATTGCGTCTGAAAGTAGAAACTCGCCCGATTACAACGGTATGTGTATTTTTTCCCTAGGCCATTCTGCTTAAGCGTTTGGAGCAACAGAAGTGCGAAAAATTTGTTGCCTTCTCAATCATTTCTTAGCTTCAAACTCCCATATCTCGCGAACTGGTTGACCTAACCCAAGAATTCCTGCTGCGTCTGAAAGTAGAAACTCGCCCGACTCAAACGGTATGTGTATTATTCTCCTTGGCCATTCTGGTTAAGCGATTGGAGCAGCAGAAGTGCGAAAAATTTGTTACCTTCTCAACCATTTCTTAGCTTCAAACTCCCGTATCTCGCGAACGGATTGACCTAACCCAAAAATTCCTATTGCGTCTGAAAGTAGAAACTCGTCCGGTTACAATGGTAAGTGGATTTTTTCCCTAGGCCATTCTGGTTAAGCGATTGGAGCAGCAGATGTGCGAAAAATTTGTTGTCTTCTCTACTATTTCTTAGCTTCAAACTCCCATATCTCGCGAACGGATTGACCGAACCCAAAAATTCCTATTGCATCTGAAAGTAGAAACTCGCCCGATTGCAACGGTATGTGTATTTTCCCCCTAGGCCATTCTGGTTAAGCGACTGGAGCAGCAGAAGAACAAAAAATTTGTCGCCTTCTCAACCATTTCTCAGCTTCAAACTCCCATATCTCGCAAACGGATTGACCAAACCCAAAAATTCCTATTGCATCTGAAAGTAGAAACTCGCCCGATTACAACGATACGTGTATTTTCCCCTAGGCCATTCTGGTTAAGCGACTGGAGCAGCAGAAGTGCAGAAAATTTGTTCTCTTGTCAACCATTTCTTAGCTTCAAAGTCCCATATCTCGCGAACGGATTGACCAAACACAGAAATTCCTGCTGCGTCTGAAAGTAGAAACTCGTCCGGTTACAATGGTATGTGGATTTTTTCCCTAGGCCAATCTGGTTAAGCGATTGGAGCAGCAGAAGTGCGAAAAATTTGTTGTCTTCTCTACTATTTCTTAGCTTCAAACTCCCATATCTCGCGAACGGATTGACCGAACCCAAAAATTCCTATTGCATCTGAAAGTAGAAACTCGCTCGATTACAACGGTTTGTGTATTTTCTCCCTGCGCCATTCTGGTTAAGCGTTTGGAGCAACAGAAGTGCGAAAAATTTGTTGTCTTCTCAACCATTTCTTACCTTCAAACTCCCATATCTCGCGAACGGATTGACCTATCCCAAAAATTCCTATTGCGTCTGAAAGTAGAAACTCGTCCGGTTACAACGGTAATTGTATTTTTTCCCTAGGCCATTCTGGTTAAGCGTTTGGAGCAACAGAAGTGCGAAAAATTTGTTGCCTTCTCAATAATTTCTTAGCTTCAAACTCCCATATCTCGCGAACGGATTGACCTAACCCAAAAACTCCTATTGCATCTGAAAGTAGAAACTCGCCCGACTCAAACGGTATGTGTATTATTCTCCTTGGCCATTCTGGTTAAGCGATTGGAGCAGCAGAAGTGCGAAAAATTTGTTACCTTCTCAACCATTTCTTAGCTTCAAACTCCCGTATCTCGCGAACGGATTGACCTAACCCAAAAATTCCTATTGCGTCTGAAAGTAGAAACTCGTCCGGTTACAATGGTAAGTGGATTTTTTCCCTAGGCCATTCCGGTTAAGCGATTGGAGCAGCAGAAGTGCGAAAAATTTGTTGTCTTCTCTACTATTTCTTAGCTTCAAACTCCCATATCTCGCGAACGGATTGACCGAACCCAAAAATTCCTATTGCATCTGAAAGTAGAAACTCGCCCGATTGCAACGGTATGTGTATTTTCCCCCTAGGCCATTCTGGTTAAGCGACTGGAGCAGCAGAAGAACAAAAAATTTGTCGCCTTCTCAACCATTTCTCAGCTTCAAACTCCCATATCTCGCAAACGGATTGACCAAACCCAAAAATTCCTATTGCATCTGAAAGTAGAAACTCGCCCGATTACAACGATACGTGTATTTTCCCCTAGGCCATTCTGGTTAAGCGACTGGAGCAGCAGAAGTGCAGAAAATTTGTTCTCTTGTCAACCATTTCTTAGCTTCAAAGTCCCATATCTCGCGAACGGATTGACCAAACACAGAAATTCCTGCTGCGTCTGAAAGTAGAAACTCGTCCGGTTACAATGGTATGTGGATTTTTTCCCTAGGCCAATCTGGTTAAGCGATTGGAGCAGCAGAAGTGCGAAAAATTTGTTGTCTTCTCTACTATTTCTTAGCTTCAAACTCCCATATCTCGCGAACGGATTGACCGAACCCAAAAATTCCTATTGCATCTGAAAGTAGAAACTCGCTCGATTACAACGGTTTGTGTATTTTCTCCCTGCGCCATTCTGGTTAAGCGTTTGGAGCAACAGAAGTGCGAAAAATTTGTTGTCTTCTCAACCATTTCTTACCTTCAAACTCCCATATCTCGCGAACGGATTGACCTATCCCAAAAATTCCTATTGCGTCTGAAAGTAGAAACTCGTCCGGTTACAACGGTAATTGTATTTTTTCCCTAGGCCATTCTGGTTAAGCGTTTGGAGCAACAGAAGTGGGAAAAATTTGTTGCCTTCTCAATAATTTCTTAGCTTCAAACTCCCATATCTCGCGAACGGATTGACCTAACCCAAAAACTCCTATTGCATCTGAAAGTAGAAACTCGCCCGACTCAAACGGTATGTGTATTATTCTCCTTGGCCATTCTGGTTAAGCGTTTGGAGCAGCAGAAGTGCGAAAAATTTGTTGTCTTCTCTACTATTTCTTAGCTTCAAACTCCCATATCTCGCGAACGGATTGACCGAACCCAAAAATTCCTATTGCATCTGAAAGTAGAAACTCGCCCGATTACAACGGTATGTGTATTTTCCCCCTAGGCCATTCTGGTTAAGCGACTGGAGCAGCAGAAGAACAAAAAATTTGTCGCCTTCTCAACCATTTCTCAGCTTCAAACTCCCATATCTCGCAAACGGATTGACCAAACCCAAAAATTCCTGCTGCTTCTGAAAGTAGAAACGCGCCCGATTACAACGGTATGTATATATTTCCCCTAGGCCATTCTGGTTAAGCGTTTGGAGCAGCAGAAGGGCGAAAAATTTGTTGTCTTCTCAACTATTTCTTAGCTTCAAACGCCCATATCTCGCGAACGGATTGATAAAACCCAAAAATTCCTGCTGTGTCTGAAAGTAGAAACTCGCCCGATTACAACGGTATGTGTATTTTTGCCTTAGGCCAATCTGGTTAAGCGATTGGAGCAGCAGAATTGCGAAAAATTTGTTGCCTTCTCAACCATTTCTTAGCTTCAAACTCCCATATCTCGCGAACGGATTGACCTATCCCAAAAATTCCTATTGCTTCTGAAAGTAGAAACTCGTCCGGTTACAACGGTATGTGTATTTTTTCCCTAGGGCATTCTGGTTAAGCGATTGGAGCAGCAGAAGTGCGAAAAATTTGTTACCTTCTCAACCATTTCTTAGCTTCAAACTCCCGTATCTCGCGAACGGATTGACCTAACCCAAAAATTCCTATTGCATCTGAAAGTAGAAACTCGCCCGATTACAACGGTATATGTATTTTCCCCCTAGGCCATTCTGGTTAAGCGACTGGAGCAGCAGAAGGACAAAAAATACGTTGTCTTGTCAACCATTTCTTAGCTTCAAAGTCCCATATCTCGCGAGCGGATTGACCAAACACAGAAATTCCTGCTGCGTCTGACAGTAGGAACTCGCTCGATTACAACGGTATGTGTATTTTTTCCCTAGGCCATTCTGGTTAAGCGTTTGGAGCAGCAAAATTGCGAAAAATTTGTTGCCTTCTCAACCATTTCTTGGCGTCAAACTCCCATATCTCGCGAACAGATTGACCTAACCCAAAAATTCCTGCAGCGTCTGAACGTAGAAACTCGCCCGATTACAACGGTATGCGTATTTTTTCCCCAGGCGATTCTGGATAAGCGTTTGGAGCAGCAGAAGTGCGTAAAATTTGTCGCCTTCTGAACCATTTCTTAGCTTCAAACTCCCATATCTCGCGAACGGATTGACCAAACCCAAAAATTCCTATTGCATCTGAAAGTAGAAACTCGCCCGATTACAACGGTTTGTGTATTTTTTCCCTAGGCCATTCTGGTTAAGCGTGTGGACCAGCAGAAGTGCGAAAAATTTGTTTCCTTCTCAACCATTTCTTAGCTTCAAACTCCCGTATCTCGCGAACGGATTGACCTAACCCAAAAATTCCTATTGCATCTGAAAGTAGAAACGCGCCCGATTACAACGGTATGTATATATTTCTTCTAGGCCATTCTGGTTAAGCAGCAGAAGTGCGAGCAGCAGAAGTGCGAAAAATTTGTTGTCTTCTCAACTATTTCTTAGCTTCAAACGCCCATATTTCGCGAACGGATTGATAAACCCCAAAAATTCCTGCTGTGTCTGAAAGTAGAAACTCGCCCGATTACAACGGTATGTGTATTTTTGCCTTAGACCAATCTGGTTAAGCGATTGGAGCAGCAGAATTGCGAAAAATTTGTTGCATTCTCAACCATTTCTTAGCTTCAAACTCCCATATCTCGCGAACAGATTGACCTATCCCAAAAATTCCTATTGCGTCTGAAAGTAGAAACTCGTCCGGTTACAATGGTATGTGTATTTTTTCCCTACGCCATACTGGTTAAGCTATTGGAGCAGCAGAAGTGCGAAAAATTTGTTGTCTTCTCTACCATTTCTTAGCTTCAAACTCCCATATCTCGCGAACGGATTGACCGAACCCAAAAATTCCTATTGCATCTGAAAGTAGAAACTCGCCCGATTACAACGGTACGTGTATTTTCGCCCTAGGCCATTCTGGTTAAGCGACTGGAGCAGCAGAAATGCAAAAAATTTGTTCTCTTGTCAACCAATACTTAGCTTCAAAGTCCCATATCTCGCGAACGGATTGACCAAACACAGAAATTCCTGCTGCGTCTGAAAGTAGAAACTCGCTCGATTACAAAGGTATGTGTATTTTTTCCTTGGCCCATTCTGGATAAGCGTTTGGAGCAACAGAAGTGCGAAAAATTTGTTGTCTTCTCAACCATTTCTTAGCTTCAAACTCCCATATCTCGCGAACGGATTGACCTTACCCAAAAATTCCTATTACGTCTGAAAGTAGAAACTCGTCCGGTTATAACGGTATGTGTATTTTTTCCCTAGGCCATTCTGGTTAAGCGTTTGGAGCAGCAGAAGTGCGAAATATTTGTTGCCTTCTCAATCATTTCTTAGCTTCAAACTCCCATATCTCGCGAACGGATTGACCTAACCCAAAAATTCCTGCTGCGTCTGAATGTATAATCTCGCTCGATTTCAAAGGTATGTGTATTTTTTCCCTAGGCCATCCTGGTTAAGCGTTTGCAGCAACAGAAGTGCGAAAAATTTGTTGCCTTCTCAATCATTTCTTAGCTTCAAACTCCCATATCTCGCGAACAGATTGACCTAACCCAAAAATTCCTGCTGCGTCTGAAAGTAGAATCTCGCCCGACTCAAATGGTATGTGTATTTTTCCCCTAGGCCATTTTGGTTAAGCGTTTGGTGCAACAGAAGTGCGAAAAATTTGTTGTCTTCTCAACTATTTCTTAGCTTCAAACTCCCATATCTCGCGAACGGATTGACCAAACTCAAAAATTCCTGTTGCATCTGAAAGTAGAAACTCGCCCGATTACAACGGTTTGTGTATTTTTTCCCTAGGCCATTCTGGTTAAGCGTTTGGAGCAGCAGAAGTGCGAAATATTTGTTGCCTTCTGAACCATTTCTTGGCTTCAAACTCCCATATCTCGCGAACGGATTGACAAAACCCAAAAATTCCTGCTGCGTCTGAAAGTAGAAACTCGCCCGATTACAACGGTTTGTGTATTCTTTCTCTAGGCCATTCTGGTTAATCGATTGGAGCAGCAGACGTGCGAAAAATTTGTTACCTTCTCAACTATTTCTTAGCTTCAAAGTCCCATATCTCGCGAACCGATTGACCAAACCCAAAAATTCCTGCAGCGTCTGAACGTAGAAACTCGCCGGATTACAACGGTATGTGTATTTTTTCCCCAGGCCATTCTGGTTAAGCGTTTGGAGCAGCAGAATTGCGAAAAATTTGTCGCCTTCTCAACCATTTCTCGGCTTCAAACTCCCATATCTCGCGAACGGATTGACCAAACCCAAAAATTCCTATTGCATCTGAAAGTAGAAACTCGCCCGATTACAACGGTACGTGTATTTTCCCCCTAGGCCATTCTGGTTAAGCGACTGGAGCAGCAGAAGTGCAAAAAATTTGTTCTCTTGTCAACCATTTCTTAGCTTCAAGGTCCCATATCTCGCGAACGGAGTGACCTAACCCAAAAATTCCTGCTGCTTCTGAAAGTAGAAACGCGCCCGATTACAACGGTATGTATATATTTCCCCTGGGCCAATCTGGTTAAGCGATTGGAGCAGCAGAATTGCGAAAAATTTGTTGCCTTCTCAACCATTTCTTAGCTTCAAACTCCCATATCTCGCGAACGGATTGACCCATCCCAAAAATTCCTATTGCGTCTGAAAGTAGAAACTCGTCCAGTTACAACGGTATGTGTATTTTTTCCCTAGGCCATTCTGGTTAAGCGGTTGGAGCAGCAGAAGTGCGAATTATTTGTTGCCTTCTCAACCATTTCTTAGCTTCAAACTCCCATATCTCGCGAAGGGATTGACCTAACCCAATAATTCCTATTGCGTCTGAAAGTAGAAACTCGTCCGGTTACAACGGTATGTGTATTTTTTCCCTAGGCTATTCTGGTTAAGCGTTCGGAGCAGCAGAAATACGAAAAATTTGTTGTCTTGTCAACCATTTCTTAGCTTCAAAGTCCCATATCTCGCGAGCGGATTGACCAAACACAGAAATTCCTGCTGCGACTGAAAGTAGAAACTCGCTCGATTACAACGGTAGGTGTATTTTTTCCCTAGGCCATTCTGGTTAAGCGTTTGGAGCAACAGAAGTGCGAAAAATTTGTTGCCTTCTCAACCATTTCTTAGTTTCAAACCTCCATATCTCGCGAACGGATTGATAAAACCCAAAAATTCCTGCTGCGTCTGAAAGTAGAAACTCGCCCGATTACAACGGTATGTGTATTTTTGCCCTAGGCCAATCTGGTTAAGCGATTGGAGCAGTAGAATTGCGAAAAATTTGTTGCGTTCTCAACCATTTCTTATCTTCAAACTCCCATATCTCGCGAACGGATTGACCTATCCCAAAAATTCCTATTGCGTCTGAAAGTAGAAACTCGTCCGGTTACAACGGTATGTGTATTTCTTCCCTAGGCCATTCTGGTTAAGCGGTTGGAGCAGCAGAAGTGCGAACTATTTGTTGCCTTGTAAACTGTTTCTTAGCTTCAAAGTCCCATATCTCGCGAACGGATTGACCAAACACAGAAATTCCAGCTGCGTCTGAAAGTAAAACCTCGCTCGATTACAACGGTATGTGTATTTTTTCCCTAGGCCATTCTGGTTAAGCGACTGGAGCAGCAGAAGAACAAAAAATTTGTTGTCTTGTAAACCATTTCTTAGCTTCAAAGTCCCATATCTGGCGAACGGAGTGACCTAACCCAAAAATTCCTGCTGCTTCTGAAAGTAGAAACGCGCCCGATTACAACGGTATGTATATATTTCCCCTAGGCCATTCTGGTTAGGCGTTTGGAGCAGCAGAAGTGCGAAAAATTTGTTGTCTTCTCAACTATTTCTTAGCTTCAAACGCCCATATCTCGCGAACGGATTGATAAAACCCAAAAACTCCTGCTGCGTCTGAAAGTAGAAACTCGCCCGATTACAACGGTATGTGTATTTTTGCCCTAGGCCAATCTGGTTAAGCGATTGGAGCAGCAGAATTGCGAAAAATTTGTTGCCTTCTCAATTATTTCTTAGCTTCAAACTCCCTTATCTCGCGAACGGATTGACCTAACCCAAAAATTCCTATTGCGTCTGAAAGTAGAAACTCGCCCGGTTACAAAGGTATGTGTATTTTTTCCCTAGGCCATTCTGGTTAAGCGGTTGGAGCAGCAGAAGTGCGAAATAATTGTTGCCTTCTCAACCTTTTCTTAGCTTCAAACTCCCATATCTCGCGAAGGGATTGACCTAACCCAATAATTCCTATTGCGTCTGAAAGTAGAAACTCGTCCGGTTACAACGGTATGTGTATTTTTTCCCCAGGCCATTCTGGTTAAGCGTTTGGAGCAGCAGAAGTGCGAAAAATTTGTCGCCTTCTCAACCATTTCTTAGCTTCAAACTCCAATATCTCGCGAACGGATTGACCAAACCCAAAAATTCCTATTGCATCTGAAAGTAGAAACTCGCCCGATTACAACGGTTTGTGTATTTTTTCCCTAGTCCATTCTGGTTAAGCGTTTGGAGCAGCAGAAGTACGAAAAATTTGTTGTCTTGTCAACCATTTCTTAGCTTCAAAGTCCCATATCTCGCGAGCGGATTGACCAAACACAGAAATTCCTGCTGCGTCTGAAAGTAGAAACTCGCTCGATTACAACGGTATTTGTATTTTTTCCCTAGGACATTCGGGTTAAGCGATTGGAGCAGCAGAAATGCGAAAAATTTGTTGTCTTCTCAACTATTTCTTAGCTTCAAAGTCCCATATATCGCGAACGAATTGACCAAACACAGAAATTCCTGCTGCGTCTGAAAGTACAACCTCGCTCGATTACAACGGTATGTGTATTTTTTCCCTAGGCCATTCTGGTTAAGCGTTTGGAGCAACAGAAGTGCGAAAAATTTGTTGCCTTCTCAATAATTTCTTAGCTTCAAACTCCCATATCTCGCGAACGGATTGACCTAACCCAAGAATTCCTATTGCATCTGAAAATAGAAACTCGCCCGACTAAAACGGTATGTGTATTATTCTCCTTGGCCATTCTGGTTAAGCGTTTGGAGCAGCAGAAGTGCGAACAATTTGTTGTCTTCTCTACTATTTCTTAGCTTCAAAGTCCCATATCTCGCGAACGGATTGACCAAACACAGAAATTCCTGCTGCGTCTGAAAGTAGAAACTCGCCCGATTACAACGGTATGTGTATTTTTTCCCTAGGCCATTCTGCTTAAGCGTTTGGAGCAACAGAAGTGCGAAAAATTTGTTGCCTTCTCAATCATTTCTTAGCTTCAAACTCCCATATCTCGCGAACTGGTTGACCTAACCCAAAAATTCCTGCTGCGTCTGAAAGTAGAAACTCGCCCGACTCAAACGGTATGTGTATTATTCTCCTTGGCCATTCTGGTTAAGCGATTGGAGCAGCAGAAGTGCGAAAAATTTGTTACCTTCTCAACCATTTCTTAGCTTCAAACTCCCGTATCTCGCGAACGGATTGACCTAACCCAAAAATTCCTATTGCGTCTGAAAGTAGAAACTCGTCCGGTTACAATGGTAAGTGGATTTTTTCCCTAGGCCATTCTGGTTAAGCGATTGGAGCAGCAGATGTGCGAAAAATTTGTTGTCTTCTCTACTATTTCTTAGCTTCAAACTCCCATATCTCGCGAACGGATTGACCGAACCCAAAAATTCCTATTGCATCTGAAAGTAGAAACTCGCCCGATTGCAACGGTATGTGTATTTTCCCCCTAGGCCATTCTGGTTAAGCGACTGGAGCAGCAGAAGAACAAAAAATTTGTCGCCTTCTCAACCATTTCTCAGCTTCAAACTCCCATATCTCGCAAACGGATTGACCAAACCCAAAAATTCCTATTGCATCTGAAAGTAGAAACTCGCCCGATTACAACGATACGTGTATTTTCCCCTAGGCCATTCTGGTTAAGCGACTGGAGCAGCAGAAGTGCAGAAAATTTGTTCTCTTGTCAACCATTTCTTAGCTTCAAAGTCCCATATCTCGCGAACGGATTGACCAAACACAGAAATTCCTGCTGCGTCTGAAAGTAGAAACTCGTCCGGTTACAATGGTATGTGGATTTTTTCCCTAGGCCAATCTGGTTAAGCGATTGGAGCAGCAGAAGTGCGAAAAATTTGTTGTCTTCTCTACTATTTCTTAGCTTCAAACTCCCATATCTCGCGAACGGATTGACCGAACCCAAAAATTCCTATTGCATCTGAAAGTAGAAACTCGCTCGATTACAACGGTTTGTGTATTTTCTCCCTGCGCCATTCTGGTTAAGCGTTTGGAGCAACAGAAGTGCGAAAAATTTGTTGTCTTCTCAACCATTTCTTACGTTCAAACTCCCATATCTCGCGAACGGATTGACCTATCCCAAAAATTCCTATTGCGTCTGAAAGTAGAAACTCGTCCGGTTACAACGGTAATTGTATTTTTTCCCTAGGCCATTCTGGTTAAGCGTTTGGAGCAACAGAAGTGCGAAAAATTTGTTGCCTTCTCAATAATTTCTTAGCTTCAAACTCCCATATCTCGCGAACGGATTGACCTAACCCAAAAACTCCTATTGCATCTGAAAGTAGAAACTCGCCCGACTCAAACGGTATGTGTATTATTCTCCTTGGCCATTCTGGTTAAGCGATTGGAGCAGCAGAAGTGCGAAAAATTTGTTACCTTCTCAACCATTTCTTAGCTTCAAACTCCCGTATCTCGCGAACGGATTGACCTAACCCAAAAATTCCTATTGCGTCTGAAAGTAGAAACTCGTCCGGTTACAATGGTAAGTGGATTTTTTCCCTAGGCCATTCCGGTTAAGCGATTGGAGCAGCAGAAGTGCGAAAAATTTGTTGTCTTCTCTACTATTTCTTAGCTTCAAACTCCCATATCTCGCGAACGGATTGACCGAACCCAAAAATTCCTATTGCATCTGAAAGTAGAAACTCGCCCGATTGCAACGGTATGTGTATTTTCCCCCTAGGCCATTCTGGTTAAGCGACTGGAGCAGCAGAAGAACAAAAAATTTGTCGCCTTCTCAACCATTTCTCAGCTTCAAACTCCCATATCTCGCAAACGGATTGACCAAACCCAAAAATTCCTATTGCATCTGAAAGTAGAAACTCGCCCGATTACAACGATACGTGTATTTTCCCCTAGGCCATTCTGGTTAAGCGACTGGAGCAGCAGAAGTGCAGAAAATTTGTTCTCTTGTCAACCATTTCTTAGCTTCAAAGTCCCATATCTCGCGAACGGATTGACCAAACACAGAAATTCCTGCTGCGTCTGAAAGTAGAAACTCGTCCGGTTACAATGGTATGTGGATTTTTTCCCTAGGCCAATCTGGTTAAGCGATTGGAGCAGCAGAAGTGCGAAAAATTTGTTGTCTTCTCTACTATTTCTTAGCTTCAAACTCCCATATCTCGCGAACGGATTGACCGAACCCAAAAATTCCTATTGCATCTGAAAGTAGAAACTCGCTCGATTACAACGGTTTGTGTATTTTCTCCCTGCGCCATTCTGGTTAAGCGTTTGGAGCAACAGAAGTGCGAAAAATTTGTTGTCTTCTCAACCATTTCTTACGTTCAAACTCCCATATCTCGCGAACGGATTGACCTATCCCAAAAATTCCTATTGCGTCTGAAAGTAGAAACTCGTCCGGTTACAACGGTAATTGTATTTTTTCCCTAGGCCATTCTGGTTAAGCGTTTGGAGCAACAGAAGTGCGAAAAATTTGTTGCCTTCTCAATAATTTCTTAGCTTCAAACTCCCATATCTCGCGAACGGATTGACCTAACCCAAAAACTCCTATTGCATCTGAAAGTAGAAACTCGCCCGACTCAAACGGTATGTGTATTATTCTCCTTGGCCATTCTGGTTAAGCGATTGGAGCAGCAGAAGTGCGAAAAATTTGTTACCTTCTCAACCATTTCTTAGCTTCAAACTCCCGTATCTCGCGAACGGATTGACCTAACCCAAAAATTCCTATTGCGTCTGAAAGTAGAAACTCGTCCGGTTACAATGGTAAGTGGATTTTTTCCCTAGGCCATTCCGGTTAAGCGATTGGAGCAGCAGAAGTGCGAAAAATTTGTTGTCTTCTCTACTATTTCTTAGCTTCAAACTCCCATATCTCGCGAACGGATTGACCGAACCCAAAAATTCCTATTGCATCTGAAAGTAGAAACTCGCCCGATTGCAACGGTATGTGTATTTTCCCCCTAGGCCATTCTGGTTAAGCGACTGGAGCAGCAGAAGAACAAAAAATTTGTCGCCTTCTCAACCATTTCTCAGCTTCAAACTCCCATATCTCGCAAACGGATTGACCAAACCCAAAAATTCCTATTGCATCTGAAAGTAGAAACTCGCCCGATTACAACGATACGTGTATTTTCCCCTAGGCCATTCTGGTTAAGCGACTGGAGCAGCAGAAGTGCAGAAAATTTGTTCTCTTGTCAACCATTTCTTAGCTTCAAAGTCCCATATCTCGCGAACGGATTGACCAAACACAGAAATTCCTGCTGCGTCTGAAAGTAGAAACTCGTCCGGTTACAATGGTATGTGGATTTTTTCCCTAGGCCAATCTGGTTAAGCGATTGGAGCAGCAGAAGTGCGAAAAATTTGTTGTCTTCTCTACTATTTCTTAGCTTCAAACTCCCATATCTCGCGAACGGATTGACCGAACCCAAAAATTCCTATTGCATCTGAAAGTAGAAACTCGCTCGATTACAACGGTTTGTGTATTTTCTCCCTGCGCCATTCTGGTTAAGCGTTTGGAGCAACAGAAGTGCGAAAAATTTGTTGTCTTCTCAACCATTTCTTACCTTCAAACTCCCATATCTCGCGAACGGATTGACCTATCCCAAAAATTCCTATTGCGTCTGAAAGTAGAAACTCGTCCGGTTACAACGGTAATTGTATTTTTTCCCTAGGCCATTCTGGTTAAGCGTTTGGAGCAACAGAAGTGGGAAAAATTTGTTGCCTTCTCAATAATTTCTTAGCTTCAAACTCCCATATCTCGCGAACGGATTGACCTAACCCAAAAACTCCTATTGCATCTGAAAGTAGAAACTCGCCCGACTCAAACGGTATGTGTATTATTCTCCTTGGCCATTCTGGTTAAGCGTTTGGAGCAGCAGAAGTGCGAAAAATTTGTTGTCTTCTCTACTATTTCTTAGCTTCAAACTCCCATATCTCGCGAACGGATTGACCGAACCCAAAAATTCCTATTGCATCTGAAAGTAGAAACTCGCCCGATTACAACGGTATGTGTATTTTCCCCCTAGGCCATTCTGGTTAAGCGACTGGAGCAGCAGAAGAACAAAAAATTTGTCGCCTTCTCAACCATTTCTCAGCTTCAAACTCCCATATCTCGCAAACGGATTGACCAAACCCAAAAATTCCTGCTGCTTCTGAAAGTAGAAACGCGCCCGATTACAACGGTATGTATATATTTCCCCTAGGCCATTCTGGTTAAGCGTTTGGAGCAGCAGAAGGGCGAAAAATTTGTTGTCTTCTCAACTATTTCTTAGCTTCAAACGCCCATATCTCGCGAACGGATTGATAAAACCCAAAAATTCCTGCTGTGTCTGAAAGTAGAAGCTCGCCCGATTACAACGGTATGTGTATTTTTGCCTTAGGCCAATCTGGTTAAGCGATTGGAGCAGCAGAATTGCGAAAAATTTGTTGCCTTCTCAACCATTTCTTAGCTTCAAACTCCCATATCTCGCGAACGGATTGACCTATCCCAAAAATTCCTATTGCTTCTGAAAGTAGAAACTCGTCCGGTTACAACGGTATGTGTATTTTTTCCCTAGGGCATTCTGGTTAAGCGATTGGAGCAGCAGAAGTGCGAAAAATTTGTTACCTTCTCAACCATTTCTTAGCTTCAAACTCCCGTATCTCGCGAACGGATTGACCTAACCCAAAAATTCCTATTGCATCTGAAAGTAGAAACTCGCCCGATTACAACGGTATATGTATTTTCCCCCTAGGCCATTCTGGTTAAGCGACTGGAGCAGCAGAAGGACAAAAAATACGTTGTCTTGTCAACCATTTCTTAGCTTCAAAGTCCCATATCTCGCGAGCGGATTGACCAAACACAGAAATTCCTGCTGCGTCTGACAGTAGGAACTCGCTCGATTACAACGGTATGTGTATTTTTTCCCTAGGCCATTCTGGTTAAGCGTTTGGAGCAGCAAAATTGCGAAAAATTTGTTGCCTTCTCAACCATTTCTTGGCGTCAAACTCCCATATCTCGCGAACAGATTGACCTAACCCAAAAATTCCTGCAGCGTCTGAACGTAGAAACTCGCCCGATTACAACGGTATGCGTATTTTTTCCCCAGGCGATTCTGGATAAGCGTTTGGAGCAGCAGAAGTGCGTAAAATTTGTCGCCTTCTCAACCATTTCTTAGCTTCAAACTCCCATATCTCGCGAACGGATTGACCAAACCCAAAAATTCCTATTGCATCTGAAAGTAGAAACTCGCCCGATTACAACGGTTTGTGTATTTTTTCCCTAGGCCATTCTGGTTAAGCGTGTGGACCAGCAGAAGTGCGAAAAATTTGTTTCCTTCTCAACCATTTCTTAGCTTCAAACTCCCGTATCTCGCGAACGGATTGACCTAACCCAAAAATTCCTATTGCATCTGAAAGTAGAAACGCGCCCGATTACAACGGTATGTATATATTTCTTCTAGGCCATTCTGGTTAAGCAGCAGAAGTGCGAGCAGCAGAAGTGCGAAAAATTTG
This sequence comes from Ptiloglossa arizonensis, assembly GCF_051014685.1. NCBI lineage: Eukaryota > Metazoa > Arthropoda > Insecta > Hymenoptera > Colletidae > Ptiloglossa > Ptiloglossa arizonensis. The sequence goes on along the minus strand of NW_027478576.1, from coordinate 805,710 downwards.
TTGTCTTCTCAACTATTTCTTAGCTTCAAACGCCCATATTTCGCGAACGGATTGATAAACCCCAAAAATTCCTGCTGTGTCTGAAAGTAGAAACTCGCCCGATTACAACGGTATGTGTATTTTTGCCTTAGACCAATCTGGTTAAGCGATTGGAGCAGCAGAATTGCGAAAAATTTGTTGCATTCTCAACCATTTCTTAGCTTCAAACTCCCATATCTCGCGAACAGATTGACCTATCCCAAAAATTCCTATTGCGTCTGAAAGTAGAAACTCGTCCGGTTACAATGGTATGTGTATTTTTTCCCTACGCCATACTGGTTAAGCTATTGGAGCAGCAGAAGTGCGAAAAATTTGTTGTCTTCTCTACCATTTCTTAGCTTCAAACTCCCATATCTCGCGAACGGATTGACCGAACCCAAAAATTCCTATTGCATCTGAAAGTAGAAACTCGCCCGATTACAACGGTACGTGTATTTTCGCCCTAGGCCATTCTGGTTAAGCGACTGGAGCAGCAGAAATGCAAAAAATTTGTTCTCTTGTCAACCAATACTTAGCTTCAAAGTCCCATATCTCGCGAACGGATTGACCAAACACAGAAATTCCTGCTGCGTCTGAAAGTAGAAACTCGCTCGATTACAAAGGTATGTGTATTTTTTCCTTGGCCCATTCTGGATAAGCGTTTGGAGCAACAGAAGTGCGAAAAATTTGTTGTCTTCTCAACCATTTCTTAGCTTCAAACTCCCATATCTCGCGAACGGATTGACCTTACCCAAAAATTCCTATTACGTCTGAAAGTAGAAACTCGTCCGGTTATAACGGTATGTGTATTTTTTCCCTAGGCCATTCTGGTTAAGCGTTTGGAGCAGCAGAAGTGCGAAATATTTGTTGCCTTCTCAATCATTTCTTAGCTTCAAACTCCCATATCTCGCGAACGGATTGACCTAACCCAAAAATTCCTGCTGCGTCTGAATGTATAATCTCGCTCGATTTCAAAGGTATGTGTATTTTTTCCCTAGGCCATCCTGGTTAAGCGTTTGCAGCAACAGAAGTGCGAAAAATTTGTTGCCTTCTCAATCATTTCTTAGCTTCAAACTCCCATATCTCGCGAACAGATTGACCTAACCCAAAAATTCCTGCTGCGTCTGAAAGTAGAATCTCGCCCGACTCAAATGGTATGTGTATTTTTCCCCTAGGCCATTTTGGTTAAGCGTTTGGTGCAACAGAAGTGCGAAAAATTTGTTGTCTTCTCAACTATTTCTTAGCTTCAAACTCCCATATCTCGCGAACGGATTGACCAAACTCAAAAATTCCTGTTGCATCTGAAAGTAGAAACTCGCCCGATTACAACGGTTTGTGTATTTTTTCCCTAGGCCATTCTGGTTAAGCGTTTGGAGCAGCAGAAGTGCGAAATATTTGTTGCCTTCTGAACCATTTCTTGGCTTCAAACTCCCATATCTCGCGAACGGATTGACAACACCCAAAAATTCCTGCTGCGTCTGAAAGTAGAAACTCGCCCGATTACAACGGTTTGTGTATTCTTTCTCTAGGCCATTCTGGTTAATCGATTGGAGCAGCAGACGTGCGAAAAATTTGTTACCTTCTCAACTATTTCTTAGCTTCAAAGTCCCATATCTCGCGAACCGATTGACCAAACCCAAAAATTCCTGCAGCGTCTGAACGTAGAAACTCGCCGGATTACAACGGTATGTGTATTTTTTCCCCAGGCCATTCTGGTTAAGCGTTTGGAGCAGCAGAATTGCGAAAAATTTGTCGCCTTCTCAACCATTTCTCGGCTTCAAACTCCCATATCTCGCGAACGGATTGACCAAACCCAAAAATTCCTATTGCATCTGAAAGTAGAAACTCGCCCGATTACAACGGTACGTGTATTTTCCCCCTAGGCCATTCTGGTTAAGCGACTGGAGCAGCAGAAGTGCAAAAAATTTGTTCTCTTGTCAACCATTTCTTAGCTTCAAGGTCCCATATCTCGCGAACGGAGTGACCTAACCCAAAAATTCCTGCTGCTTCTGAAAGTAGAAACGCGCCCGATTACAACGGTATGTATATATTTCCCCTGGGCCATTCTGGTTAAGCGACTGGAGCAGCAGAAGGACAAAAAATACGTTGTCTTGTCAACCATTTCTTAGCTTCAAAGTCCCATATCTCGCGAGCGGATTGACCAAACACAGAAATTCCTGCTGCGTCTGACAGTAGGAACTCGCTCGATTACAACGGTATGTGTATTTTTTCCCTAGGCCATTCTGGTTAAGCGTTTGGAGCAGCAAAATTGCGAAAAATTTGTTGCCTTCTCAACCATTTCTTGGCGTCAAACTCCCATATCTCGCGAACAGATTGACCTAACCCAAAAATTCCTGCAGCGTCTGAACGTAGAAACTCGCCCGATTACAACGGTATGCGTATTTTTTCCCCAGGCGATTCTGGATAAGCGTTTGGAGCAGCAGAAGTGCGTAAAATTTGTCGCCTTCTGAACCATTTCTTAGCTTCAAACTCCCATATCTCGCGAACGGATTGACCAAACCCAAAAATTCCTATTGCATCTGAAAGTAGAAACTCGCCCGATTACAACGGTTTGTGTATTTTTTCCCTAGGCCATTCTGGTTAAGCGTGTGGACCAGCAGAAGTGCGAAAAATTTGTTTCCTTCTCAACCATTTCTTAGCTTCAAACTCCCGTATCTCGCGAACGGATTGACCTAACCCAAAAATTCCTATTGCATCTGAAAGTAGAAACGCGCCCGATTACAACGGTATGTATATATTTCTTCTAGGCCATTCTGGTTAAGCAGCAGAAGTGCGAGCAGCAGAAGTGCGAAAAATTTGTTGTCTTCTCAACTATTTCTTAGCTTCAAACGCCCATATTTCGCGAACGGATTGATAAACCCCAAAAATTCCTGCTGTGTCTGAAAGTAGAAACTCGCCCGATTACAACGGTATGTGTATTTTTGCCTTAGACCAATCTGGTTAAGCGATTGGAGCAGCAGAATTGCGAAAAATTTGTTGCATTCTCAACCATTTCTTAGCTTCAAACTCCCATATCTCGCGAACAGATTGACCTATCCCAAAAATTCCTATTGCGTCTGAAAGTAGAAACTCGTCCGGTTACAATGGTATGTGTATTTTTTCCCTACGCCATACTGGTTAAGCTATTGGAGCAGCAGAAGTGCGAAAAATTTGTTGTCTTCTCTACCATTTCTTAGCTTCAAACTCCCATATCTCGCGAACGGATTGACCGAACCCAAAAATTCCTATTGCATCTGAAAGTAGAAACTCGCCCGATTACAACGGTACGTGTATTTTCGCCCTAGGCCATTCTGGTTAAGCGACTGGAGCAGCAGAAATGCAAAAAATTTGTTCTCTTGTCAACCAATACTTAGCTTCAAAGTCCCATATCTCGCGAACGGATTGACCAAACACAGAAATTCCTGCTGCGTCTGAAAGTAGAAACTCGCTCGATTACAAAGGTATGTGTATTTTTTCCTTGGCCCATTCTGGATAAGCGTTTGGAGCAACAGAAGTGCGAAAAATTTGTTGTCTTCTCAACCATTTCTTAGCTTCAAACTCCCATATCTCGCGAACGGATTGACCTTACCCAAAAATTCCTATTACGTCTGAAAGTAGAAACTCGTCCGGTTATAACGGTATGTGTATTTTTTCCCTAGGCCATTCTGGTTAAGCGTTTGGAGCAGCAGAAGTGCGAAATATTTGTTGCCTTCTCAATCATTTCTTAGCTTCAAACTCCCATATCTCGCGAACGGATTGACCTAACCCAAAAATTCCTGCTGCGTCTGAATGTATAATCTCGCTCGATTTCAAAGGTATGTGTATTTTTTCCCTAGGCCATCCTGGTTAAGCGTTTGCAGCAACAGAAGTGCGAAAAATTTGTTGCCTTCTCAATCATTTCTTAGCTTCAAACTCCCATATCTCGCGAACAGATTGACCTAACCCAAAAATTCCTGCTGCGTCTGAAAGTAGAATCTCGCCCGACTCAAATGGTATGTGTATTTTTCCCCTAGGCCATTTTGGTTAAGCGTTTGGTGCAACAGAAGTGCGAAAAATTTGTTGTCTTCTCAACTATTTCTTAGCTTCAAACTCCCATATCTCGCGAACGGATTGACCAAACTCAAAAATTCCTGTTGCATCTGAAAGTAGAAACTCGCCCGATTACAACGGTTTGTGTATTTTTTCCCTAGGCCATTCTGGTTAAGCGTTTGGAGCAGCAGAAGTGCGAAATATTTGTTGCCTTCTGAACCATTTCTTGGCTTCAAACTCCCATATCTCGCGAACGGATTGACAAAACCCAAAAATTCCTGCTGCGTCTGAAAGTAGAAACTCGCCCGATTACAACGGTTTGTGTATTCTTTCTCTAGGCCATTCTGGTTAATCGATTGGAGCAGCAGACGTGCGAAAAATTTGTTACCTTCTCAACTATTTCTTAGCTTCAAAGTCCCATATCTCGCGAACCGATTGACCAAACCCAAAAATTCCTGCAGCGTCTGAACGTAGAAACTCGCCGGATTACAACGGTATGTGTATTTTTTCCCCAGGCCATTCTGGTTAAGCGTTTGGAGCAGCAGAATTGCGAAAAATTTGTCGCCTTCTCAACCATTTCTCGGCTTCAAACTCCCATATCTCGCGAACGGATTGACCAAACCCAAAAATTCCTATTGCATCTGAAAGTAGAAACTCGCCCGATTACAACGGTACGTGTATTTTCCCCCTAGGCCATTCTGGTTAAGCGACTGGAGCAGCAGAAGTGCAAAAAATTTGTTCTCTTGTCAACCATTTCTTAGCTTCAAGGTCCCATATCTCGCGAACGGAGTGACCTAACCCAAAAATTCCTGCTGCTTCTGAAAGTAGAAACGCGCCCGATTACAACGGTATGTATATATTTCCCCTGGGCCAATCTGGTTAAGCGATTGGAGCAGCAGAATTGCGAAAAATTTGTTGCCTTCTCAACCATTTCTTAGCTTCAAACTCCCATATCTCGCGAACGGATTGACCCATCCCAAAAATTCCTATTGCGTCTGAAAGTAGAAACTCGTCCAGTTACAACGGTATGTGTATTTTTTCCCTAGGCCATTCTGGTTAAGCGGTTGGAGCAGCAGAAGTGCGAATTATTTGTTGCCTTCTCAACCATTTCTTAGCTTCAAACTCCCATATCTCGCGAAGGGATTGACCTAACCCAATAATTCCTATTGCGTCTGAAAGTAGAAACTCGTCCGGTTACAACGGTATGTGTATTTTTTCCCTAGGCTATTCTGGTTAAGCGTTCGGAGCAGCAGAAATACGAAAAATTTGTTGTCTTGTCAACCATTTCTTAGCTTCAAAGTCCCATATCTCGCGAGCGGATTGACCAAACACAGAAATTCCTGCTGCGACTGAAAGTAGAAACTCGCTCGATTACAACGGTAGGTGTATTTTTTCCCTAGGCCATTCTGGTTAAGCGTTTGGAGCAACAGAAGTGCGAAAAATTTGTTGCCTTCTCAACCATTTCTTAGTTTCAAACCTCCATATCTCACGAACGGATTGATAAAACCCAAAAATTCCTGCTGCGTCTGAAAGTAGAAACTCGCCCGATTACAACGGTATGTGTATTTTTGCCCTAGGCCAATCTGGTTAAGCGATTGGAGCAGTAGAATTGCGAAAAATTTGTTGCGTTCTCAACCATTTCTTATCTTCAAACTCCCATATCTCGCGAACGGATTGACCTATCCCAAAAATTCCTATTGCGTCTGAAAGTAGAAACTCGTCCGGTTACAACGGTATGTGTATTTCTTCCCTAGGCCATTCTGGTTAAGCGGTTGGAGCAGCAGAAGTGCGAACTATTTGTTGCCTTGTAAACTGTTTCTTAGCTTCAAAGTCCCATATCTCGCGAACGGATTGACCAAACACAGAAATTCCAGCTGCGTCTGAAAGTAAAACCTCGCTCGATTACAACGGTATGTGTATTTTTTCCCTAGGCCATTCTGGTTAAGCGACTGGAGCAGCAGAAGAACAAAAAATTTGTTGTCTTGTAAACCATTTCTTAGCTTCAAAGTCCCATATCTGGCGAACGGAGTGACCTAACCCAAAAATTCCTGCTGCTTCTGAAAGTAGAAACGCGCCCGATTACAACGGTATGTATATATTTCCCCTAGGCCATTCTGGTTAGGCGTTTGGAGCAGCAGAAGTGCGAAAAATTTGTTGTCTTCTCAACTATTTCTTAGCTTCAAACGCCCATATCTCGCGAACGGATTGATAAAACCCAAAAACTCCTGCTGCGTCTGAAAGTAGAAACTCGCCCGATTACAACGGTATGTGTATTTTTGCCCTAGGCCAATCTGGTTAAGCGATTGGAGCAGCAGAATTGCGAAAAATTTGTTGCCTTCTCAATTATTTCTTAGCTTCAAACTCCCTTATCTCGCGAACGGATTGACCTAACCCAAAAATTCCTATTGCGTCTGAAAGTAGAAACTCGCCCGGTTACAAAGGTATGTGTATTTTTTCCCTAGGCCATTCTGGTTAAGCGGTTGGAGCAGCAGAAGTGCGAAATAATTGTTGCCTTCTCAACCTTTTCTTAGCTTCAAACTCCCATATCTCGCGAAGGGATTGACCTAACCCAATAATTCCTATTGCGTCTGAAAGTAGAAACTCGTCCGGTTACAACGGTATGTGTATTTTTTCCCCAGGCCATTCTGGTTAAGCGTTTGGAGCAGCAGAAGTGCGAAAAATTTGTCGCCTTCTCAACCATTTCTTAGCTTCAAACTCCAATATCTCGCGAACGGATTGACCAAACCCAAAAATTCCTATTGCATCTGAAAGTAGAAACTCGCCCGATTACAACGGTTTGTGTATTTTTTCCCTAGTCCATTCTGGTTAAGCGTTTGGAGCAGCAGAAGTACGAAAAATTTGTTGTCTTGTCAACCATTTCTTAGCTTCAAAGTCCCATATCTCGCGAGCGGATTGACCAAACACAGAAATTCCTGCTGCGTCTGAAAGTAGAAACTCGCTCGATTACAACGGTATTTGTATTTTTTCCCTAGGACATTCGGGTTAAGCGATTGGAGCAGCAGAAATGCGAAAAATTTGTTGTCTTCTCAACTATTTCTTAGCTTCAAAGTCCCATATATCGCGAACGAATTGACCAAACACAGAAATTCCTGCTGCGTCTGAAAGTACAACCTCGCTCGATTACAACGGTATGTGTATTTTTTCCCTAGGCCATTCTGGTTAAGCGTTTGGAGCAACAGAAGTGCGAAAAATTTGTTGCCTTCTCAATAATTTCTTAGCTTCAAACTCCCATATCTCGCGAACGGATTGACCTAACCCAAGAATTCCTATTGCATCTGAAAATAGAAACTCGCCCGACTAAAACGGTATGTGTATTATTCTCCTTGGCCATTCTGGTTAAGCGTTTGGAGCAGCAGAAGTGCGAACAATTTGTTGTCTTCTCTACTATTTCTTAGCTTCAAAGTCCCATATCTCGCGAACGGATTGACCAAACACAGAAATTCCTGCTGCGTCTGAAAGTAGAAACTCGCCCGATTACAACGGTATGTGTATTTTTTCCCTAGGCCATTCTGCTTAAGCGTTTGGAGCAACAGAATTGCGAAAAATTTGTTGCCTTCTCAATCATTTCTTAGCTTCAAACTCCCATATCTCGCGAACTGGTTGACCTAACCCAAAAATTCCTGCTGCGTCTGAAAGTAGAAACTCGCCCGACTCAAACGGTATGTGTATTATTCTCCTTGGCCATTCTGGTTAAGCGATTGGAGCAGCAGAAGTGCGAAAAATTTGTTACCTTCTCAACCATTTCTTAGCTTCAAACTCCCGTATCTCGCGAACGGATTGACCGAACCCAAAAATTCCTATTGCATCTGAAAGTAGAAACTCGCCCGATTGCAACGGTATGTGTATTTTCCCCCTAGACCATTCTGGTTAAGCGACTGGAGCAGCAGAAGAACAAAAAATTTGTCGCCTTCTCAACCATTTCTCAGCTTCAAACTCCCATATCTCGCAAACGGATTGACCAAACCCAAAAATTCCTATTGCGTCTGAAAGTAGAAACTCGTCCGGTTACAATGGTAAGTGGATTTTTTCCCTAGGCCATTCTGGTTAAGCGATTGGAGCAGCAGAAGTGCGAAAAATTTGTTGTCTTCTCTACTATTTCTTAGCTTCAAACTCCCATATCTCGCGAACGGATTGACCGAACCCAAAAATTCCTATTGCATCTGAAAGTAGAAACTCGCCCGATTGCAACGGTATGTGTATTTTCCCCCTAGGCGATTCTGGTTAAGCGACTGGAGCAGCAGAAGAACAAAAAATTTGTCGCCTTCTCAACCATTTCTCAGCTTCAAACTCCCATATCTCGCAAACGGATTGACCAAACCCAAAAATTCCTATTGCATCTGAAAGTAGAAACTCGCCCGATTACAACGATACGTGTATTTTCCCCTAGGCCATTCTGGTTAAGCGACTGGAGCAGCAGAAGTGCAGAAAATTTGTTCTCTTGTCAACCATTTCTTAGCTTCAAAGTCCCATATCTCGCGAACGGATTGACCAAACACAGAAATTCCTGCTGCGTCTGAAAGTAGAAACTCGTCCGGTTACAATGGTATGTGGATTTTTTCCCTAGGCCAATCTGGTTAAGCGATTGGAGCAGCAGAAGTGCGAAAAATTTGTTGTCTTCTCTACTATTTCTTAGCTTCAAACTCCCATATCTCGCGAACGGATTGACCGAACCCAAAAATTCCTATTGCATCTGAAAGTAGAAACTCGCTCGATTACAACGGTTTGTGTATTTTCTCCCTGCGCCATTCTGGTTAAGCGTTTGGAGCAACAGAAGTGCGAAAAATTTGTTGTCTTCTCAACCATTTCTTACCTTCAAACTCCCATATCTCGCGAACGGATTGACCTATCCCAAAAATTCCTATTGCGTCTGAAAGTAGAAACTCGTCCGGTTACAACGGTAATTGTATTTTTTCCCTAGGCCATTCTGGTTAAGCGTTTGGAGCAACAGAAGTGCGAAAAATTTGTTGCCTTCTCAATAATTTCTTAGCTTCAAACTCCCATATCTCGCGAACGGATTGACCTAACCCAAAAACTCCTATTGCATCTGAAAGTAGAAACTCGCCCGACTCAAACGGTATGTGTATTATTCTCCTTGGCCATTCTGGTGAAGCGTTTGGAGCAGCAGAAGTGCGAAAAATTTGTTGTCTTCTCTACTATTTCTTAGCTTCAAACTCCCATATCTCGCGAACGGATTGACCGAACCCAAAAATTCCTATTGCATCTGAAAGTAGAAACTCGCCCGATTACAACGGTATGTGTATTTTCCCCCTAGGCCATTCTGGTTAAGCGACTGGAGCAGCAGAAGAACAAAAAATTTGTCGCCTTCTCAACCATTTCTCAGCTTCAAACTCCCATATCTCGCAAACGGATTGACCAAACCCAAAAATTCCTGCTGCTTCTGATAGTAGAAACGCGCCCGATTACAACGGTATGTATATATTTCCCCTAGGCCATTCTGGTTAAGCGTTTGGAGCAGCAGAAGGGCGAAAAATTTGTTGTCTTCTCAACTATTTCTTAGCTTCAAACGCCCATATCTCGCGAACGGATTGATAAAACCCAAAAATTCCTGCTGTGTCTGAAAGTAGAAACTCGCCCGATTACAACGGTATGTGTATTTTTGCCTTAGGCCAATCTGGTTAAGCGATTGGAGCAGCAGAATTGCGAAAAATTTGTTGCCTTCTCAACCATTTCTTAGCTTCAAACTCCCATATCTCGCGAACGGATTGACCTATCCCAAAAATTCCTATTGCTTCCGAAAGTAGAAACTCGTCCGGTTACAACGGTATGTGTATTTTTTCCCTAGGGCATTCTGGTTAAGCGATTGGAGCAGCAGAAGTGCGAAAAATTTGTTACCTTCTCAACCATTTCTTAGCTTCAAACTCCCGTATCTCGCGAACGGATTGACCTAACCCAAAAATTCCTATTGCATCTGAAAGTAGAAACTCGCCCGATTACAACGGTATATGTATTTTCCCCCTAGGCCATTCTGGTTAAGCGACTGGAGCAGCAGAAGAACAAAAAATACGTTGTCTTGTCAACCATTTCTTAGCTTCAAAGTCCCATATCTCGCGAGCGGATTGACCAAACACAGAAATTCCTGCTGCGTCTGACAGTAGGAACTCGCTCGATTACAACGGTATGTGTATTTTTTCCCTAGGCCATTCTGGTTAAGCGTTTGGAGCAGCAAAATTGCGAAAAATTTGTTGCCTTCTCAACCATTTCTTGGCGTCGAACTCCCATATCTCGCGAACAGATTGACCTAACCCAAAAATTCCTGCAGCGTCTGAACGTAGAAACTCGCCCGATTACAACGGTATGCGTATTTTTTCCCCAGGCGATTCTGGATAAGCGTTTGGAGCAGCAGAAGTGCGTAAAATTTGTCGCCTTCTGAACCATTTCTTAGCTTCAAACTCCCATATCTCGCGAACGGATTGACCAAACCCAAAAATTCCTATTGCATCTGAAAGTAGAAACTCGCCCGATTACAACGGTTTGTGTATTTTTTCCCTAGGCCATTCTGGTTAAGCGTGTGGACCAGCAGAAGTGCGAAAAATTTGTTTCCTTCTCAACCATTTCTTAGCTTCAAACTCCCGTATCTCGCGAACGGATTGACCTAACCCAAAAATTCCTATTGCATCTGAAAGTAGAAACGCGCCCGATTACAACGGTATGTATATATTTCTTCTAGGCCATTCTGGTTAAGCAGCAGAAGTGCGAGCAGCAGAAGTGCGAAAAATTTGTTGTCTTCTCAACTATTTCTTAGCTTCAAACGCCCATATTTCGCGAACGGATTGATAAACCCCAAAAATTCCTGCTGTGTCTGAAAGTAGAAACTCGCCCGATTACAACGGTATGTGTATTTTTGCCTTAGACCAATCTGGTTAAGCGATTGGAGCAGCAGAATTGCGAAAAATTTGTTGCATTCTCAACCATTTCTTAGCTTCAAACTCCCATATCTCGCGAACAGATTGACCTATCCCAAAAATTCCTATTGCGTCTGAAAGTAGAAACTCGTCCGGTTACAATGGTATGTGTATTTTTTCCCTACGCCATACTGGTTAAGCTATTGGAGCAGCAGAAGTGCGAAAAATTTGTTGTCTTCTCTACCATTTCTTAGCTTCAAACTCCCATATCTCGCGAACGGATTGACCGAACCCAAAAATTCCTATTGCATCTGAAAGTAGAAACTCGCCCGATTACAACGGTACGTGTATTTTCGCCCTAGGCCATTCTGGTTAAGCGACTGGAGCAGCAGAAATGCAAAAAATTTGTTCTCTTGTCAACCAATACTTAGCTTCAAAGTCCCATATCTCGCGAACGGATTGACCAAACACAGAAATTCCTGCTGCGTCTGAAAGTAGAAACTCGCTCGATTACAAAGGTATGTGTATTTTTTCCTTGGCCCATTCTGGTTAAGCGTTTGGAGCAACAAAAGTGCGAAAAATTTGTTGTCTTCTCAACCATTTCTTAGCTTCAAACTCCCATATCTCGCGAACGGATTGACCTTACCCAAAAATTCCTATTACGTCTGAAAGTAGAAACTCGTCCGGTTATAACGGTATGTGTATTTTTTCCCTAGGCCATTCTGGTTAAGCGTTTGGAGCAGCAGAAGTGCGAAATATTTGTTGCCTTCTCAATCATTTCTTAGCTTCAAACTCCCATATCTCGCGAACGGATTGACCTAACCCAAAAATTCCTGCTGCGTCTGAAGGTATAATCTCGCTCGATTTCAAAGCTATGTGTATTTTTTCCCTAGGCCATCCTGGTTAAGCGTTTGCAGCAACAGAAGTGCGAAAAATTTGTTGCCTTCTCAATCATTTCTTAGCTTCAAACTCCCATATCTCGCGAACAGATTGACCTAACCCAAAAATTCCTGCTGCGTCTGAAAGTAGAATCTCGCCCGACTCAAATGGTATGTGTATTTTTCCCCTAGGCCATTTTGGTTAAGCGTTTGGTGCAACAGAAGTGCGAAAAATTTGTTGTCTTCTCAACTATTTCTTAGCTTCAAACTCCCATATCTCGCGAACGGATTGACCAAACTCAAAAATTCCTGTTGCATCTGAAAGTAGAAACTCGCCCGATTACAACGGTTTGTGTATTTTTTCCCTAGGCCATTCTGGTTAAGCGTTTGGAGCAGCAGAAATGCGAAATATTTGTTGCCTTCTGAACCATTTCTTGGCTTCAAACTCCCATATCTCGCGAACGGATTGACAAAACCCAAAAATTCCTGCTGCGTCTGAAAGTAGAAACTCGCCCGATTACAACGGTTTGTGTATTCTTTCTCTAGGCCATTCTGGTTAATCGATTGGAGCAGCAGACGTGCGAAAAATTTGTTACCTTCTCAACTATTTCTTAGCTTCAAAGTCCCATATCTCGCGAACCGATTGACCAAACCCAAAAATTCCTGCAGCGTCTGAACGTAGAAACTCGCCGGATTACAACGGTATGTGTATTTTTTCCCCAGGCCATTCTGGTTAAGCGTTTGGAGCAGCAGAATTGCGAAAAATTTGTCGCCTTCTCAACCATTTCTCGGCTTCAAACTCCCATATCTCGCGAACGGATTGACCAAACCCAAAAATTCCTATTGCATCTGAAAGTAGAAACTCGCCCGATTACAACGGTACGTGTATTTTCCCCCTAGGCCATTCTGGTTAAGCGACTGGAGCAGCAGAAGTGCAAAAAATTTGTTCTCTTGTCAACCATTTCTTAGCTTCAAGGTCCCATATCTCGCGAACGGAGTGACCTAACCCAAAAATTCCTGCTGCTTCTGAAAGTAGAAACGCGCCCGATTACAACGGTATGTATATATTTCCCCTGGGCCAATCTGGTTAAGCGATTGGAGCAGCAGAATTGCGAAAAATTTGTTGCCTTCTCAACCATTTCTTAGCTTCAAACTCCCATATCTCGCGAACGGATTGACCCATCCCAAAAATTCCTATTGCGTCTGAAAGTAGAAACTCGTCCAGTTACAACGGTATGTGTATTTTTTCCATAGGCCATTCTGGTTAAGCGGTTGGAGCAGCAGAAATGCGAATTATTTGTTGCCTTCTCAACCATTTCTTAGCTTCAAACTCCCATATCTCGCGAAGGGATTGACCTAACCCAATAATTCCTATTGCGTCTGAAAGTAGAAACTCGTCCGGTTACAACGGTAGGTGTATTTTTTCCCTAGGCCATTCTGGTTAAGCGTTTGGAGCAACAGAAGTGCGAAAAATTTGTTGCCTTCTCAACCATTTCTTAGTTTCAAACCTCCATATCTCGCGAACGGATTGATAAAACCCAAAAATTCCTGCTGCGTCTGAAAGTAGAAACTCGCCCGATTACAACGGTACGTGTATTTTCCCCCTAGGCCATTCTGGTTAAGCGACTGGAGCAGCAGAAGTGCAAAAAATTTGTTCTCTTGTCAACCATTTCTTAGCTTCAAGGTCCCATATCTCGCGAACGGAGTGACCTAACCCAAAAATTCCTGCTGCTTCTGAAAGTAGAAACGCGCCCGATTACAACGGTATGTATATATTTCCCCTGGGCCAATCTGGTTAAGCGATTGGAGCAGCAGAATTGCGAAAAATTTGTTGCCTTCTCAACCATTTCTTAGCTTCAAACTCCCATATCTCGCGAACGGATTGACCCATCCCAAAAATTCCTATTGCGTCTGAAAGTAGAAACTCGTCCGGTTACAACGGTATGTGTATTTTTTCCCTAGGCCATTCTGCTTAAGCGATTGTAGCGGCAGAAGTGCGAAAAATTGGTTACCTTCTCAATCATTTCTTAGCTTCAAACTCCCCTATCCCGCGAACGGATTGATCTAACCCAAAAATTCCTATTGCGTCTTAAAGTAGAAACTCGTCCGGTTACAACGGTATGTGTATTTCTTCCCTAGGCCATTCTGGTTAAGCGGTTGGAGCAGCAGAAGTGCGAACTATTTGTTGCCTTGTAAACCGTTTCTTAGCTTCAAAGTCCCATATCTCGCGAACGGATTGACCAAACACAGAAATTCCAGCTGCGTCTGAAAGTAAAACCTCGCTCGATTACAACGGTATGTGTATTTTTTCCCTAGGCCATTCTGGTTAAGCGACTGGAGCAGCAGAAGAACAAAAAATTTGTTGTCTTGTAAACCATTTCTTAGCTTCAAAGTCCCATATCTCGCGAACGGAGTGACCTAACCCAAAAATTCCTGCTGCTTCTGAAAGTAGAAACGCGCCCGATTACAACGGTATGTATATATTTCCCCTAGGCCATTCTGGTTAGGCGTTTGGAGCAGCAGAAGTGCGAAAAATTTGTTGTCTTCTCAACTATTTCTTAGCTTCAAACGCCCATATCTCGCGAACGGATTGATAAAACCCAAAAACTCCTGCTGCGTCTGAAAGTAGAAACTCGCCCGATTACAACGGTATGTGTATTTTTGCCCTAGGCCAATCTGGTTAAGCGATTGGAGCAGCAGAATTGCGAAAAATTTGTTGCCTTCTCAATTATTTCTTAGCTTCAAACTCCCTTATCTCGCGAACGGATTGACCTAACCCAAAAATTCCTATTGCGTCTGAAAGTAGAAACTCGCCCGGTTACAAAGGTATGTGTATTTTTTCCCTAGGCCATTCTGGTTAAGCGGTTGGAGCAGCAGAAGTGCGAAATAATTGTTGCCTTCTCAACCTTTTCTTAGCTTCAAACTCCCATATCTCGCGAAGGGATTGACCTAACCCAATAATTCCTATTGCGTCTGAAAGTAGAAACTCGTCCGGTTACAACGGTATGTGTATTTTTTCCCCAGGCCATTCTGGTTAAGCGTTTGGAGCAGCAGAATTGCGAAAAATTTGTCGCCTTCTCAACCATTTCTTAGCTTCAAACTCCAATATCTCGCGAACGGATTGACCAAACCCAAAAATTCCTATTGCATCTGAAAGTAGAAACTCGCCCGATTACAACGGTTTGTGTATTTTTTCCCTAGTCCATTCTGGTTAAGCGTTTGGAGCAGCAGAAGTACGAAAAATTTGTTGTCTTGTCAACCATTTCTTAGCTTCAAAGTCCCATATCTCGCGAGCGGATTGACCAAACACAGAAATTCCTGCTGCGTCTGAAAGTAGAAACTCGCTCGATTACAACGGTATTTGTATTTTTTCCCTAGGACATTCGGGTTAAGCGATTGGAGCAGCAGAAATGCGAAAAATTTGTTGTCTTCTCAACTATTTCTTAGCTTCAAACTCCCATATCTCGCGAACGGATTGACCAAACCCAAAAATTCCTATTGCATCTGAAAGTAGAAACTCGTCCGGTTACAACGGTATGTGTATTTTTTCCCTAGGCCATTCTGGTTAAGCGTTTGGAGCAACAGAAGTGCGAAAAATTTGTTGCCTTCTCAACCATTTCTTAGCTTCAAACCTCCATATCTCGCGAACGGATTGATAAAACCCAAAAATTCCTGCTGCGTCTGAAAGTAGAAACTCGCCCGATTACAACGGTATGTGTATTTTTGCCCTAGGCCAATCTGGTTAAGCGATTGGAGCAGCAGAATTGCGAAAAATTTGTTGCCTTCTCAACCATTTCTTATCTTCAAACTCCCATATCTCGCGAACGGATTGACCTATCCCAAAAATTCCTATTGCGTCTGAAAGTAGAAACTCGTCCGGTTACAACGGTATGTGTATTTTTTCCCTAGGCCATTCTGCTTAAGCGATTGGAGCAGCAGAAGTGCGAAAAATTTGTTACCTTCTCAACCATTTCTTAGCTTCAAACTCCCGTATCTCGCGAACGGATTGACCTAACCCAAAAATTCCTATTGCGTCTGAAAGTAGAAACTCGCCCGGTTACAAAGGTATGTGTATTCTTTCCCTAGGCCATTCTGGTTCAGCGGTTGGAGGAGCAGAAGTGCGAAATATTTGTTGCCTTCCCAACCATTTCTTAGATTCAAACTCCCATATCTCGCGAAGGGATTGACCTAACCCAAAAATTCCTATTGCGTCTGAAAGTAGAAACTCGCCCGGTTACAAAGGTATGTGTATTTTTTCCCTAGGCCATTCTGGTTAAGCGATTGGAGCAGCAGAAGTGCGAAAAATTTGTTACCTTCTCAACTATTTCTTAGCTTCAAAGTCCCATATCTCGCGAACCGATTGACCAAACACAGAAATTCCTGCTGCGTCTGAAAGTACAACCTCGCTCGATTACAACGGTATGTGTATTTTTTCCCTAGGCCATTCTGGTTAAGCGCTTGGAGCAACAGAAGTGCGAAAAATTTGTTGCCTTCTCAATCATTTCTTAGCTTCAAACTCCCATATCTCGCGAACGGATTGACCTAACCCAAAAATTCCTATTGCGTCTGAAAGTAGAAACTCGTCCGGTTACAACGGTATGTGTATTTTTTCCCTAGGCCATTCTGCTTAAGCGATTGGAGCAGCAGAAGTGCGAAAAGTTTGTTACCTTCTCAACCATTTCTTCCCTTCAAACTCCCGTATCTCGCGAACGGATTGACCTAACCCAAAAATTCCTATTGCGTCTGAAAGTAGAAACTCGCCCGATTACAACGGTATGTGTATTTTCCCCCTAGGCCATTCTGGTTAAGCGACTGGAGCAGCAGAAGTGCGAAAAATTTGTTGTCTTCTCAACCATTTCTTAGCTTCAAACTCCCGTATCTCGCAAACGGATTGATCTAACCCAAAAATTCCTATTGCGTCTGAAAGTAGAAACTCGCCCGGTTACAAAGGTATATGTATTTTTTCCCTAGGCCATTCTGGTTAAGCGGTTGGAGCAGCAGAAGTGCGAAATATTTGTTGCCTTCTCAACCATTTCTTAGCTTCAAACTCCCATATCTCGCGAAGGGATTGACCTAACCCAATAATTCCTATTGCGTCTTAAAGTAGAAACTCGCCCGATTACAACGGTATGGGTATTTTTTCCCTAGGCCATTCTGCTTAAGCGATTGGAGCAGCAGAAGTGCGAAAAATTTGTTACCTTCTCAACCATTTCTTAGCTTCAAACTCCCGTATCTCGCGAACGGATTGACCTAACCCAAAAATTCCTATTGCGTCTGAAAGTAGAAACTCGCCCGGTTACAAAGGTATGTGTATTCTTTCCCTAGGCCATTCTGGTTCAGCGGTTGGAGGAGCAGAAGTGCGAAATATTTGTTGCCTTCCCAACCATTTCTTAGATTCAAACTCCCATATCTCGCGAAGGGATTGACCTAACCCAAAAATTCCTATTGCGTCTGAAAGTAGAAACTCGCCCGGTTACAAAGGTATGTGTATTTTTTCCCTAGACCATTCTGGTTAAGCGATTGGAGCAGCAGAAGTGCGAAAAATTTGTTACCTTCTCAACTATTTCTTAGCTTCAAAGTCCCATATCTCGCGAACCGATTGACCAAACACAGAAATTCCTGCTGCGTCTGAAAGTACAACCTCGCTCGATTATAACGGTATGTGTATTTTTTCCCTAGGCCATTCTGGTTAAGCGCTTGGAGCAACAGAAGTGCGAAAAATTTGTTGCCTTCTCAATCATTTCTTAGCTTCAAACTCCCATATCTCGCGAACGGATTGACCTAACCCAAAAATTCCTATTGCGTCTGAAAGTAGAAACTCGTCCGGTTACAACGGTATGTGTATTTTTTCCTTAGGCCATTCTGGTTAAGCGGTTGGAGCAGCAGAAGTGCGAAATATTTGTTGCCTTGTAAACCGTTTCTTAGCTTCAAAGTCCCATATCTCGCGAACGGATTGACCAAACACAGAAATTCCAGCTGCGTCTGAAAGTACAACCTCGCTCGATTACAACGGTATGTGTATTTTTTCCCTAGGCCATTCTGGTTAAGCGATTGGAGCAGCAGAAGTGCGAAAAATTTGTTACCTTCTCAACTATTTCTTAGCTTCAAAGTCCCATATCTCGCGAACCGATTGACCAAACCCAAAAATTCCTGCAGCGTCTGAACGTAGAAACTCGCCCGATTACAACGGTATGTGTATTTTTTCCCCAGGCCATTCTGGTTAAGCGTTTGGAGCAGCAGAAGTGCGAAAAATTTGTTGCCTTCTCAATCATTTCTTAGCTTCAAACTCGCATATCTCGCGAACGGATTGATAAAATCCAAAAATTCCTGCTGCGTCTGAAAGTAGAAACTCGTCCGGTTACAACGGTATGTGTATTTTTTCCCTGGGCCATTCTGGTTAAGCGTTTGGGGCAACAGAAGTGCGAAAAATTTGTGGCCTTCTCAATCATTTCTTAGCTTCAAACTCCCATATCTCGCGAAGGGATTGACCTAACCCAATAATTCCTATTGCGTCTGAAAGTAGAAACTCGTCCGGTTACAACGGTATGTGTATTTTTTCCCTAGGCCATTCTGCTTAAGCGATTGGAGCAGCAGAAGTGCGAAAAATTTGTTACCTTCTCAACCATTTCTTAGCTTCAAACTCCCGTATCTCGCGAACGGATTGATCTAACCCAAAAATTCCTATTGCGTCTGAAAGTAGAAACTCGCCCGGTTACAAAGGTATGTGTATTTTTTCCCTTAGCCATTCTGGTTAAGCGGTTGGAGCAGCAGAAGTGCGAAATATTTCTTGCCTTCTCAACCATTTCTTAGCTTCAAACTCCCATATCTCGCGAAGGGATTGACCTAACCCAATAATTCCTATTGCGTCTTAAAGTAGAAACTCGCCCGATTACAACGGTATGGGTATTTTTTTCCGTAGGCCATTCTGGTTAAGCGATTGGAGCAGCAGAAGTGCGAAAAATTGGTTACCTTCTCAACCATTTCTTAGCTTCAAACTCCCGTATCCCGCGAACGGATTGACCTAACCCAAAAATTACTATTGCGTCTGAAAGTAGAAACTCGTCCGGTTACAACGGTATGTGTATTTTTTCCCTAGGCCATTCTGGTTAAGCGGTTGGAGCAGCAGAAGTGCGAAATATTTGTTGCCTTGTAAACCGTTTCTTAGCTTCAAAGTCCCATATCTCGCGAACGGATTGACCAAACCCAAAAATTCCTATTGCATCTGAAAGTAGAAACTCGCCCGATTACAACGGTATGTATATATTTCCCCTAGGCCATTCTGGTTAAGCGTTTGGAGCAGCAGAAGTGCGAAAAATTTGTCGCCTCCTCAACCATTTCTTAGCTTCAAACTCCAATATCTCGCGAACGGATTGACCAAACCCAAAAATTCCTATTGCATCTGAAAGTAGAAACTCGCCCGATTACAACGGTTTGTGTATTTTTTCCCTAGGCCATTCTGGTTAAGCGTTTGGAGCAGCAGAAGTACGAAAAATTTGTTGTCTTGTCAACCATTTCTTAGCTTCAAAGTCCCATATCTCGCGAGCGGATTGACCAAACACAGAAATTCCTGCTGCGTCTGAAAGTAGAAACTCGCTCGATTACAACGGTATTTGTATTTTTTCCCTAGGACATTCGGGTTAAGCGATTGGAGCAGCAGAAGTGCGAAAAATTTGTTGTCTTCTCAACTATTTCTTAGCTTCAAACTCCCATATCTCGCGAACGGATTGACCAAACCCAAAAATTCCTATTGCATCTGAAAGTAGAAACTCGCTCGATTACAACGGTAGGTGTATTTTTTCCCTAGCCCATTCTGGTTAAGCGTTTGGAGCAACGGAAGTGCGAAAAATTTGTTGCCTTCTCAATCATTTCTTAGCTTCAAACTCCCATATCTCGCGAACGGATTGATAAAACCCAAAAATTCCTGTTGCGTCTGAAAGTAGAAACTCGTCCGGTTACAACGGTATGTGTATTTTTTCCCTAGGCCATTCTGGTTAAGCGTTTGGAGCAACAGAAGTGCGAAAAATTTGTTGCCTTCTCAACCATTTCTTAGCTTCAAACCTCCATATCTCGCGAACGGATTGATAAAACCCCAAAATTCCTGCTGCGTCTGAAAGTAGAAACTCGCCCGATTACAACGGTATGTGTATTTTTGCCCTAGGCCAATCTGGTTAAGCGATTGGAGCAGCAGAATTGCGAAAAATTTGTTGCCTTCTCAACCATTTCTTATCTTCAAACTCCCATATCTCGCGAACGGATTGACCTATCCCAAAAATTTCTATTGCGTCTAAAAGTAGAAACTCGTCCGGTTACAACGGTATGTGTATTTTTTCCCTAGGCCATTCTGCTTAAGCGATTGGAGCAGCAGAAGTGCGAAAAATTTGTTACCTTCTCAACCATTTCTTAGCTTCAAACTCCCGTATCTCGCGAACGGATTGACCTAACCCAAAAATTCCTATTGCGTCTGAAAGTAGAAACTCGCCCGGTTACAAAGGTATGTGTATTCTTTCCCTAGGCCATTCTGGTTCAGCGGTTGGAGGAGCAGAAGTGCGAAATATTTGTTGCCTTCCCAACCATTTCTTAGATTCAAACTCCCATATCTCGCGAAGGGATTGACCTAACCCAAAAATTCCTATTGCGTCTGAAAGTAGAAACTCGCCCGGTTACAAAGGTATGTGTATTTTTTCCCTAGGCCATTCTGGTTAAGCGATTGGAGCAGCAGAATTGCGAAAAATTTGTTACCTTCTCAACTATTTCTTAGCTTCAAACTCCCGTATCTCGCGAACGGATTGACCTAACCCAAAAATTCCTATTGCGTCTGAAAGTAGAAACTCGCCCGGTTACAAAGGTATGTGTATTTTTTCCCTAGGCCATTCTGGTTAAGCGGTTGGAGCAGCAGAAGTGCGAAATATTTGTTGCCTTCTCAACCATTTCTTAGCTTCAAACTCCCATATCTCGCGAAGGGATTGACCTAACCCAATAATTCCTATTGCGTCTGAAAGTAGAAACTCGTCCGGTTACAACGGTATGTGTATTTTATCCCTAGGCCATTCGGGTTAAGGGTTTGGACCAGCAGAATTGCGACAAATTTGTTGTCTTCTCAACTATTTCTTAGCCTCAAACTCCCATATCTCGCTCACGGATAGACCAAACCCAAAAATTCCTATTGCATCTGAAAGTAGAAACTCGCCCGACCACAACGGTATGTGTATTTTTTCCCTAGGCCATTCTGGTTAAGCGTTTGGAGCAGCAGAAGTGCAAAAAATTTGTTATCTTCTCAACTATTTCTTAGCTTCAAACTCCCATATCTCGCGAACGGATTGACCGAACCCAACAATTCCTATTGCATCTGAAAGTAGAAACTCGCCCGATTACCACGGTATGTGTATTTTTGCCCTAGGCCAATCTGGTTAAGCGATTGGAGCAGCAGAATGGCGAAAAATTTGTTGCCTTCTCAACCATTTCTTAGCTTCAATCTCCCATATCTCGCGAAGGGATTGACCTAACCCAATAATTCCTATTGCGTCTGAAAGTAGAAACTCGTCCGGTTACAACGGTAAGTGTATTTTTTCCCTAGGCTATTCTGGTTAAGCGTTCGGAGCAGCAGAAGTACGAAAAATTTGTTGTCTTGTAAACCGTTTCTTAGCTTCAAAGTCCCATATCTCGCGAACGGATTGACCAAACACAGAAATTCCTGCTGTGTCTGAAAGTACAAACTCGCTCGATTACAACGGTATGGGTATTTTTTCCCTTGGCCATTCTGGTTAAGCGTTTGGAGCAACAGAAGTGCGAAAAATTTGTTGCCTTCTCAATCATTTCTTAGCTTCAAACTCCCATATATCGCGAACGGATTGACCCAACCCAACAATTCCTATTGCATCTGAAAGTAGAAACTCGCCCGATTACCACGGTATGTGTATTTTTGCCCTAGGCCAATCTGGTTAAGCGATTGGAGCAGCAGAATTGCGAAAAATTTGTTACCTTCTCAACTATTTCTTAGCTTCAAAGTCCCATATCTCGCGAACCGATTGACCAAACACAGAAATTCCTGCTGCGTCTGAAAGTACAGCCTCGCTCGATTACAACGGTATGTGTATTTTTTCCCTAGGCCATTCTGGTTAAGCGCTTGGAGCAACAGAAGTGCGAAAAATTTGTTGCCTTCTCAATCATTTCTTAGCTTCAAACTCCCATATCTCGCGAACGGATTGACCTAACCCAAAAATTCCTATTGCGTCTGAAAGTAGAAACTCGTCCGGTTACAACGGTATGTGTATTTTTTCCCTAGGCCATTCTGGTTAAGCGGTTGGAGCAGCAGAAGTGCGAAATATTTGTTGCCTTGTAAACCGTTTCTTAGCTTCAAAGTCCCATATCTCGCGAACGGATTGACCAAACACAGAAATTCCAGCCGCGTCTGAAAGTACAACCTCGCTCGATTACAACGGTATGTGTATTTTTTCCCTAGGCCATTCTGGTTAAGCGATTGGAGCAGCAGAAGTGCGAAAAATTTGTTACCTTCTCAACTATTTCTTAGCTTCAAAGTCTCATATCTCGCGAACGGATTGATAAAACCCAAAAATTCCTGCTGCGTCTGAAAGTAGAAACTCGTCCGGTTACAACGGTATGTGTATTTTTTCCCTAGGCCATTCTGGTTAAGCGTTTGGAGCAGCAGAAGTGCGAAAAATTTGTTGCCTTCTCAATCATTTCTTAGCTTCAAACTCCCATATCTCGCGAACGGATTGACCTAACCCAAAAATTCCTATTGCATCTGAAAGTAGAAACTCGTCCGGTTAAAACGGTATGTGTATTTTTTCCCTAGGCCATTCTGGTTAAGCGGTTGGAGCAGCAGAAGTGCGAAATATTTGTTGCCTTCTCAACCATTTCTTAGCTTCAAACTCCCATATCTCGCGAACGGATTGACCTAACCCAATAATTCCTATTGCGTCTGAAAGTAGAAACTCGCTCGATTACAACGGTATGTGTATTTTTTCCCTAGGCCATTCCGGTTAAGCGTTTGGAGCAACAGAAGTGCGAAAAATTTGTTGCCTTCTCAATCATTTCTTGGCTTCAATCTCCCATATCTCGCGAACGGATTGACCTAACCCAAAAATTCCTATTGCATCTGAAAGTAGAAACTCGCTCGATTACAACGGTATGTGTATTTTTTCCCTAGGCCATTCTGCTTAAGCGATTGGAGCAGCAGAAGTGCGAAAAATTTGTTACCTTCTCAACCATTTCTTAGCTTCAAACTCCCGTATCTCGCGAACGGATTGACCTAACCCAAAAATTCCTATTGCACCTGAAGGTAGAAACTCGCCCGACCACAACGGTATGTGTTTTTTTCCCCTAGGCCATTCGGGTTAAGTGTTTGGACCAGCAGAAGTGCGACAAATTTGTTGTCTTCTCAACTATTTCTTACCTTCAAACTCCCATATCTCGCGCACGGATAGACCAAACCCAAAAATTCCTATTGCATCTGAAAGTAGAAACTCGCCCGATTACAACGGTATGTGCATTTCCCCCCTAGGCCATTCTGGTTAAGCGACTGGAGCAGCAGAAGAACAAAAAATTTGTTGTCTTGTCAACCATTTCTTAGCTTCAAGGTCCAATATCTCGCGAACGGAGAGACCTTACCCAAAAATTCGTGCTGCTTCTGAAAGTAGAAACGCGCCCGATTACAACGGTATGTATATATTTCCCCTGGGCCATTCTGGTTAAGCGTTTGGAGCAGCAGAAGTGCGAAAAATTTGTTGTCTTCTCAACTATTTCTTAGCTTCAAACGCCCATATCTCGCGAACGGATTGATAAAACCCAAAAATTCCTGCTGCGTCTGAAAGTAGAAACTCGCCCGATTACAACGGTATGTGTATTTTTGCCCAAGGCCAATCTGGTTAAGCGATTGGAGCAGCAGAATTGCGAAAAATTTGTTGCCTTCCCAACCATTTCTTAGCTTCAAACTCCCATATCTCGCGAACGGATTGACCTATCCCAAAAATTCCTATTGCGTCTGAAAGCAGAAACTCGTCCGGTTACAACGGTATGTGTATTTTTTCCCTAGGCCATTCTGCTTAAGCGATTGGAGCAGCAGAAGTGCGAAAAATTTGTTAGCTTCTCAACCATTTCTTAGCTTCAAACTCCCGTATCTCGCGAACGGATTGACCTAACCCAAAAATTCCTATTGCGTCTGAAAGTAGAAACTCGCCCGGTTACAAAGGTATGTGTATTTTTTCCCTAGGCCATTCTGGTTAAGCGGTTGGAGCAGCAGAAGTGCGAAATATTTGTTGCCTTCTCAACCATTTCTTAGCTTCAAACTCCCATATCTCGCGAAGGGATTGACCTAACCCAATAATTCCTATTGCGTCTGAAAGTAGAAACTCGTCCGGTTACAACGGTATGTGTACTTTATCCCTAGGCCATTCGGGTTAAGGGTTTGGACCAGCAGAATTGCGACAAATTTGTTGTCTTCTCAACTATTTCTTAGCCTCAAACTCCCATATCTCGCTCACGGATAGACCAAACCCAAAAATTCCTATTGCATCTGAAAGTAGAAACTCGCCCGACCACAACGGTATGTGTATTTTTTCCCTAGGCCATTCTGGTGAAGCGTTTGGAGCAACAGAAGTGCGAAAAATTTGTTGCCTTCTCAATCATTTCTTAGCTTCAAACTCCCATATCTCGCGAACGGATTGACCTAACCCAAAAATTCCTATTGCATCTGAAAGTAGAAACTCGCCCGATTACTACGGTATGTGTATTTTTTCCCTAGGCCAATCTGGCTAAGCGACTGGAGCAGCAGAAGTGCGAAAAATTTGTTGTCTTCTCAACTATTTCTTAGCTTCAAACTCCCATATCTCGCGCACGGATATACCAAACCCAAAAATTCCTATTGCATCCGAAAGTAGAAACTCGCCCGATTACAACGGTATGTGCATTTTCCCCCTAGGCCATTCTGGTTAAGCGACTGGAGCAGCAGAAGTGCAAAAAATTTGTTATCTTCTCAACTATTTCTTAGCTTCAAACTCCCATATCTCGCGAACGGATTGACCGAACCCAACAATTCCTATTGCATCTGAAAGTAGAAACTCGCCCGGTTACTAAGGTATGTCTATTTTTTCCCTAGGCCATTCTGGTTAAGCGGTTGGAGCAGCAGAAGTGCGAAATAATTGTTGCCTTCTCAACCATTTCTTAGCTTCAAACTCCCATATCTCGCGAAGGGATTGACCTAACCCAATAATTCCTATTGCGTCTGAAAGTAGAAACTCGTCCGGTTACAACGGTATGTGTATTTTTTCCCTAGGCTATTCTGGTTAAGCGTTCGGAGCAGCAGAAGTACGAAAAATTTGTTGTCTTGTAAACCGTTTCTTAGCTTCAAAGTCCCATATCTCGCGAACGGATTGACCAAACACAGAAATTCCTGCTGTGTCTGAAAGTACAACCTCGCTCGATTACAACGGTATGTGTATTTTTTCCCTTGGCCATTCTGGTTAAGCGTTTGGAGCAACAGAAGTGCGAAAAATTTGTTGCCTTCTCAATCATTTCTTAGCTTCAAACTCCCATATCTCGCGAACGGATTGACCTAACCCAAAAATTCCTATTGCATCTGAAAGTAGAAACTCGTCCGGTTAAAACGGTATGTGTATTTTTTCCCTAGGCCATTCTGGTTAAGCGGTTGGAGCAGCAGAAGTGCGAAATATTTGTTGCCTTCTCAACCATTTATTAGCTTCAAACTCCCATATCTCGCGAACGGATTGACCTAACCCAATAATTCCTATTGCGTCTGAAAGTAGATACTCGGCCGGTTACAACGGTATGTGTATTTCTTCCCTAGGCTATTCTGGTTAAGCGTTCGGAGCAGCAGAAGTACGAAAAATTTGTTGTCTTCTCAACCATTTCTAAGCTTCAAACTCCCATATCTCGCGAACGGATTGACCTAACCCTAAAATTCCAATTGCATCTGAAGGTAGAAACTCGCCCGAGTACAACGGTATGTGTATTTTCCCCCTAGGCCATTCTGGTTAAGCGACTGGAGCAGCAGAAGTGCAAAAAATTTGCTCTCTGGTCAACCGTTTCTTAGCTTCAAATTCCCATAACTCGCGAACGGATTGACCAAACACAGAAATTCCTGCTGCGTCTGAAAGTACAATCTCGCTCGATTTCAAAGGTATGTGTATTTTTTCCCTAGGCCATTGTGGTTAAGCGTTTGGAGCAACAGAAGTGCGAAAAATTTGTTGCCTTCTCAATCATTTCTTAGCTTCAAACTCCCATATCTCGCGAACAGATTGACCTAACACAAAAATTCCTGCTGCGTCTGAAAGTAGAAACTCGCCCGACTCAAACGGTATGTGTATTTTTCCCCTAGGCCATTTTGGTTAAGCGTTTGGAGCAACAGAAGTGCGAAAAATTTGTTGTCTTCTCAACTATTTCTTAGCTTCAAGCTCCCATATCTCGCGAGCAGATTGACCTAACCCAAAAATTCCTGCTGCGTCTGAAAGTAGAAACTCGCCCGATTACAACGGTATGTGTATTTTTGCCCTAGGCCAATCTGCTTAAGCGATTGGAGCAGCAGAAGTGCGAAATATTTGTTGCCTCCTCAACCATTTCTTAGCTTCAAACTCCCATATCTCGCGAAGGGATTGACCTAACCCAATAATTCCTATTGCGTCTGAAAGTAGAAACTCGTCCGGTTACAACGGTATGTGTATTTTTTCCCTAGGCTATTCTGGTTAAGCGTTCGGAGCAGCAGAAGTACGAACAATTTGTTGTCTTGTAAACCGTTTCTTAGCTTCAAAGTCCCATATCTCGCGAACGGATTGACCAAACACAGAAATTCCTGCTGTGTCTGAAAGTACAACCTCGCTCGATTACAACGGTATGTGTATTTTTTCCCTAGGCCATTCTGGTTAAGCGTTTGGAGCAACAGAAGTGCGAAAAATTTGTTGCCTTCTCAATCATTTCTTAGCTTCAAACTCCCATATCTCGCGAACGGATTGACCTAACCCAAAAATTCCTATTGCATCTGAAAGTAGAAACTCGCCCGATTACAACGGTATGTGTATTTTTTCCCTAGGCCATTCTGGTTAAGCGATTGGAGCAGCAGAAGTGCGAAAAATTTGTTACCTTCTCAACCATTTCTTAGCTTCAAACTCCCATATCTCGCGAACGGATTGACCGAACCCAACAATTCCTATTGCATCTGAAAGTAGAAACTCGCCCGATTACAACGGTATGTGTATTTTCCCCCTAGGCCATTCTGGTTCAGCGACTGGAGCAGCAGAAGTGCAAAAATTTGCTGTCTGGTCAACCGTTTCTTAGATTCAAATTCCCATATCACGCGAACGGATTGACCAAACACAGAAATTCCTGCTGCGTCTGAAAGTACAATCTCGCTCGATTTCAAAGGTATGTGTATTTTTTCCCTAGGCCATTGTGGTTAAGCGTTTGGAGCAACAGAAGTGCGAAAAATTTGTTGCCTTCTCAATCATTTCTTAGCTTCAAACGCCCATATGTCGCGAACGGATTGATAAAACCGAAAAACTCCTGCTGCGTCTGAAAGTACAATCTCGCTCGATTTCAAAGGTATATGTATTTTTTCCCTAGGCCATTCTGGTTAAGCGTTTGGAGCAACAGAAGTGCGAAAAATTTGTTGCCTTCTCAATCATTTCTTAGCTTCAAACTCCCATATCTCGCGAACGGATTGACCTAACCCAAAAATTCCTATTGCATCTGAAAGTAGAAACTCGCCCGATTACAACGGTATGTGTATTTTTTCCCTAGGCCATTCTGGTTAAGCGATTGGAGCAGCAGAAGTGCAAAAATTTGCTGTCTGGTCAACCGTTTCTTAGATTCAAATTCCCATATCACGCGAACGGATTGACCAAACACAGAAATTCCTGCTGCGTCTGAAAGTACAATCTCGCTCGATTTCAAAGGTATGTGTATTTTTTCCCTAGGCCATTGTGGTTAAGCGTTTGGAGCAACAGAAGTGCGAAAAATTTGTTGCCTTCTCAATCATTTCTTAGCTTCAAACGCCCATATCTCGCGAACGGATTGATAAAACCCAAAAACTCCTGCTGCGTCTGAAAGTAGAAACTCGCCCGATTACAACGGTATGTGTATTTTCTCCCTAGGCCAATCTGGTTAAGCGATTGGAGCAGCAGAAGTGCGAAAAATTTGATGCCTTCTCAACCTTTTCTTAGCTTCAAACTCCCGTATCTCGCGATCGGATTGACCTAACCCAAAAATTCCTGCTGCGTCTGAAAGTAGAAACTAGCCCGGCTCAAACGGTATGTGTATTTTTCCCCTAGGCCATTCTGGTTAAGCGTTCGGAGCAGCAGAAGTACGAAAAATTTGTTGTCTTGTAAACCGTTTCTTAGCTTCAAAGTCCCATATCTCGCGAACGGATTGACCAAACACAGAAATTCCTGCTGTGTCTGAAAGTACAACCTCGCTCGATTACAACGGTATGTGTATTTTTTCCCTTGGCCATTCTGGTTAAGCGTTTGGAGCAACAGAAGTGCGAAAAATTTGTTGCCTTCTCAATCATTTCTTAGCTTCAAACTCCCATATCTCGCGAACGGATTGACCTAACCCAAAAATTCCTATTGCATCTGAAAGTAGAAACTCGTCCGGTTAAAACGGTATGTGTATTTTTTCCCTAGGCCATTCTGGTTAAGCGGTTGGAGCAGCAGAAGTGCGAAATATTTGTTGCCTTCTCAACCATTTCTTAGCTTCAAACTCCCATATCTCGCGAACGGATTGACCTAACCCAATAATTCCTATTGCGTCTGAAAGTAGATACTCGGCCGGTTACAACGGTATGTGTATTTCTTCCCTAGGCTATTCTGGTTAAGCGTTCGGAGCAGCAGAAGTACGAAAAATTTGTTGTCTTCTCAACCATTTCTAAGCTTCAAACTCCCATATCTCGCGAACGGATTGACCTAACCCTAAAATTCCAATTGCATCTGAAGGTAGAAACTCGCCCGAGTACAACGGTATGTGTATTTTCCCCCTAGGCCATTCTGGTTAAGCGACTGGAGCAGCAGAAGTGCAAAAAATTTGCTCTCTGGTCAACCGTTTCTTAGCTTCAAATTCCCATAACTCGCGAACGGATTGACCAAACACAGAAATTCCTGCTGCGTCTGAAAGTACAATCTCGCTCGATTTCAAAGGTATGTGTATTTTTTCCCTCGGCCATTGTGGTTAAGCGTTTGGAGCAACAGAAGTGCGAAAAATTTGTTGCCTTCTCAATCATTTCTTAGCTTCAAACTCCCATATCTCGCGAACAGATTGACCTAACACAAAAATTCCTGCTGCGTCTGAAAGTAGAAACTCGCCCGACTCAAACGGTATGTGTATTTTTCCCCTAGGCCATTTTGGTTAAGCGTTTGGAGCAACAGAAGTGCGAAAAATTTGTTGTCTTCTCAACTATTTCTTAGCTTCAAGCTCCCATATCTCGCGAGCAGATTGACCTAACCCAAAAATTCCTGCTGCGTCTGAAAGTAGAAACTCGCCCGATTACAACGGTATGTGTATTTTTGCCCTAGGCCAATCTGCTTAAGCGATTGGAGCAGCAGAAGTGCGAAATATTTGTTGCCTCCTCAACCATTTCTTAGCTTCAAACTCCCATATCTCGCGAAGGGATTGACCTAACCCAATAATTCCTATTGCGTCTGAAAGTAGAAACTCGTCCGGTTACAACGGTATGTGTATTTTTTCCCTAGGTTATTCTGGTTAAGCGTTCGGAGCAGCAGAAGTACGAACAATTTGTTGTCTTGTAAACCGTTTCTTAACTTCAAAGTCCCATATCTCGCGAACGGATTGACCAAACACAGAAATTCCTGCTGTGTCTGAAAGTACAACCTCGCTCGATTACAACGGTATGTGTATTTTTTCCCTAGGCCATTCTGGTTAAGCGTTTGGAGCAACAGAAGTGCGAAAAATTTGTTGCCTTCTCAATCATTTCTTAGCTTCAAACTCCCATATCTCGCGAACGGATTGACCTAACCCAAAAATTCCTATTGCATCTGAAAGTAGAAACTCGCCCGATTACAACGGTATGTGTATTTTTTCCCTAGGCCATTCTGGTTAAGCGATTGGAGCAGCAGAAGTGCGAAAAATTTGTTACCTTCTCAACCATTTCTTAGCTTCAAACTCCCATATCTCGCGAACGGATTGACCGAACCCAATAATTCCTATTGCGTCTTAAAGTAGAAACTCGCCCGATTACAACGGTATGGGTATTTTTTTCCGTAGGCCATTCTGGTTAAGCGATTGGAGCAGCAGAAGTGCGAAAAATTGGTTACCTTCTCAACCATTTCTTAGCTTCAAACTCCCGTATCCCGCGAACGGATTGACCTAACCCAAAAATTACTATTGCATCTGAAAGTAGAAACTCGCCCGATTACAACGGTATGTGTATTTTCCCCCTAGGCCATTCTGGTTAAGCGACTGGAGCAGCAGAAGTGCAAAAATTTGCTGTCTGGTCAACCGTTTCTTAGATTCAAATTCCCATATCACGCGAACGGATTGACCAAACACAGAAATTCCTGCTGCGTCTGAAAGTACAATCTCGCTCGATTTCAAAGGTTTGTGTATTTTTTCCCTAGGCCATTGTGGTTAAGCGTTTGGAGCAACAGAAGTGCGAAAAATTTGTTGCCTTCTCAATCATTTCTTAGCTTCAAACGCCCATATGTCGCGAACGGATTGATAAAACCGAAAAACTCCTGCTGCGTCTGAAAGTAGAAACTCGCCCGATTACAACGGTATGTGTATTTTTGCCCTAGGCCAATCTGGTTAAGCGATTGGAGCAGCAGAATTGCGAAAAATTTGTTGCCTTCTCAATCATTTCTTAGCTTCAAACTCCCATATCTCGCGAACAGATTGACCTAACACAAAAATTCCTGCTGCGTCTGAAAGTAGAAACTCGCCCGACTCAAACGGTATGTGTATTTTTCCCCTCGGCCATTTTGGTTAAGCGTTTGGAGCAACAGAAGTGCGAAAAATTTGTTGTCTTCTCAACTATTTCTTAGCTTCAAGCTCCCATATCTCGCGAGCAGTTTGACCTAACCCAAAAATTCCTGCTGCGTCTGAAAGTACAAACTCGCCCGATTACAACGGTATGTGTATTTTCTCCCTAGGCCAATCTGGTTAAGCGATTGGAGGAGCAGAAGTGCGAAAAATTTGATGCCTTCTCAACCTTTTCTTAGCTTCAAACTCCCGTATCTCGCGATCGGATTGACCTAACCCAAAAATTGCTGTTGCATCTGAAAGTAGAAACTCGCCCGATTACAACGGAATGTGTATTTTCCCCCTAGGCCATTCTGGTTAAGCGACTGGAGCAGCAGAAGTGCAAAAAATTTGCTGTCTGGTCAACCGTTTCTTAGCTTCAAATTCCCATATCTCGCGAACGGATTGACCGAACCCAACAATTCCTATTGCATCTGAAAGTAGAAACTCGCCCGATTACAACGGTATGTGTATTTTCCCCCTAGGCCATTCTGGTTAAGCGACTGGAGCAGCAGAAGTGCAAAAAATTTGCTGTCTGGTCAACCGTTTCTTAGCTTCAAATTCCCATATCTCGCGAACGGATTGACCAAACACAGAAATTCCTGCTGCGTCTGAAAGTACAATCTCGCTCGATTTCAAAGGTATGTGTATTTTTTCCCTAGGCCATTCTGGTTAAGCGTTTGGAGCAACAGAAGTGCGAAAAATTTGTTGCCTTCTCAATCATTTCTTAGCTTCAAACTCCCATATCTCGCGAACGGATTGACCTAACCCAAAAATTCCCATTGCATCTGAAAGTAGAAACTCGCCCGATTACAACGGTATGTGTATTTTTTCCCTAGGCCATTCTGGTTAAGCGATTGGAGCAGCAGAAGTGCAAAAATTTGCTGTCTGGTCAACCGTTTCTTAGATTCAAATTCCCATATCACGCGAACGGATTGACCAAACACAGAAATTCCTGCTGCGTCTGAAAGTACAATCTCGCTCGATTTCAAAGGTATGTGTATTTTTTCCCTAGGCCATTGTGGTTAAGCGTTTGGAGCAACAGAAGTGCGAAAAATTTGTTGCCTTCTCAATCATTTCTTAGCTTCAAACGCCCATATCTCGCGAACGGATTGATAAAACCCAAAAACTCCTGCTGCGTCTGAAAGAAGAAACTAGCCCGATTACAACGGTATGTGTATTTTTGCCCTAGGCCAATCTGGTTAAGCGATTGGAGCAGCAGAATTGCGAAAAATTTGTTGCCTTCTCAATCATTTCTTAGCTTCAAACTCCCATATCTCGCGAACAGATTGACCTAACACAAAAATTCCTGCTGCGTCTGAAAGTAGAAACTCGCCCGACTCAAACGGTATGTGTATTTTTCCCCTCGGCCATTTTGGTTAAGCGTTTGGAGCAACAGAAGTGCGAAAAATTTGTTGTCTTCTCAACTATTTCTTAGCTTCAAGCTCCCATATCTCGCGAGCAGTTTGACCTAACCCAAAAATTCCTGCTGCGTCTGAAAGTACAAACTCGCCCGATTACAACGGTATGTGTATTTTCTCCCTAGGCCAATCTGGTTAAGCGATTGGAGGAGCAGAAGTGCGAAAAATTTGATGCCTTCTCAACCTTTTCTTAGCTTCAAACTCCCGTATCTCGCGATCGGATTGACCTAACCCAAAAATTGCTGTTGCATCTGAAAGTAGAAACTCGCCCGATTACAACGGAATGTGTATTTTCCCCCTAGGCCATTCTGGTTAAGCGACTGGAGCAGCAGAAGTGCAAAAAATTTGCTGTCTGGTCAACCGTTTCTTAGCTTCAAATTCCCATATCTCGCGAACGGATTGACCAAACACAGAAATTCCAGCTGCGTCTGAAAGTACAATCTCGCTCGATTTCAAAGGTATGTGTATTTTTTCCCTAGGCCATTCTGGTTAAGCGTTTGGAGCAATAGAATTGCGAAAAATTTGTTGCCTTCTCAATCATTTCTTAGCTTCAAACTCCCGTATCTCGCGATCGGATTGACCTAACCCAAAAATTCCTGCTGCGTCTGAAAGTAGACACTCGCCCGACTCAAACGGTATGTGTATTTTTCCCCTAGGCCATTCTGGTTAAGCGACTGGAGCAGCAGAAGTGCAAAAAATTTGCTGTCTGGTCAACCGTTTCTTAGATTCAAATTCCCATATCACGCGAACGGATTGACCAAACACAGAAATTCCTGCTGCGTCTGAAAGTACAATCTCGCTCGATTTCAAAGGTTTGTGTATTTTTTCCCTAGGCCATTGTGGTTAAGCGTTTGGAGCAACAGAAGTGCGAAAAATTTGTTGCCTTCTCAATCATTTCTTAGCTTCAAACGCCCATATGTCGCGAACGGATTGATAAAACCGAAAAACTCCTGCTGCGTCTGAAAGTAGAAACTCGCCCGATTACAACGGTATGTGTATTTTTGCCCTAGGCCAATCTGGTTAAGCGATTGGAGCAGCAGAATTGCGAAAAATTTGTTGCCTTCTCAATCATTTCTTAGCTTCAAACTCCCATATCTCGCGAACAGATTGACCTAACACAAAAATTCCTGCTGCGTCTGAAAGTAGAAACTCGCCCGACTCAAACGGTATGTGTATTTTTCCCCTCGGCCATTTTGGTTAAGCGTTTGGAGCAACAGAAGTGCGAAAAATTTGTTGTCTTCTCAACTATTTCTTAGCTTCAAGCTCCCATATCTCGCGAGCAGTTTGACCTAACCCAAAAATTCCTGCTGCGTCTGAAAGTACAAACTCGCCCGATTACAACGGTATGTGTATTTTCTCCCTAGGCCAATCTGGTTAAGCGATTGGAGGAGCAGAAGTGCGAAAAATTTGATGCCTTCTCAACCTTTTCTTAGCTTCAAACTCCCGTATCTCGCGATCGGATTGACCTAACCCAAAAATTGCTGTTGCATCTGAAAGTAGAAACTCGCCCGATTACAACGGAATGTGTATTTTCCCCCTAGGCCATTCTGGTTAAGCGACTGGAGCAGCAGAAGTGCAAAAAATTTGCTGTCTGGTCAACCGTTTCTTAGCTTCAAATTCCCATATCTCGCGAACGGATTGACCGAACCCAACAATTCCTATTGCATCTGAAAGTAGAAACTCGCCCGATTACAACGGTATGTGTATTTTCCCCCTAGGCCATTCTGGTTAAGCGACTGGAGCAGCAGAAGTGCAAAAAATTTGCTGTCTGGTCAACCGTTTCTTAGCTTCAAATTCCCATATCTCGCGAACGGATTGACCAAACACAGAAATTCCTGCTGCGTCTGAAAGTACAATCTCGCTCGATTTCAAAGGTATGTGTATTTTTTCCCTAGGCCATTCTGGTTAAGCGTTTGGAGCAACAGAAGTGCGAAAAATTTGTTGCCTTCTCAATCATTTCTTAGCTTCAAACTCCCATATCTCGCGAACGGATTGACCTAACCCAAAAATTCCCATTGCATCTGAAAGTAGAAACTCGCCCGATTACAACGGTATGTGTATTTTTTCCCTAGGCCATTCTGGTTAAGCGATTGGAGCAGCAGAAGTGCAAAAATTTGCTGTCTGGTCAACCGTTTCTTAGATTCAAATTCCCATATCACGCGAACGGATTGACCAAACACAGAAATTCCTGCTGCGTCTGAAAGTACAATCTCGCTCGATTTCAAAGGTATGTGTATTTTTTCCCTAGGCCATTGTGGTTAAGCGTTTGGAGCAACAGAAGTGCGAAAAATTTGTTGCCTTCTCAATCATTTCTTAGCTTCAAACGCCCATATCTCGCGAACGGATTGATAAAACCCAAAAACTCCTGCTGCGTCTGAAAGAAGAAACTAGCCCGATTACAACGGTATGTGTATTTTTGCCCTAGGCCAATCTGGTTAAGCGATTGGAGCAGCAGAATTGCGAAAAATTTGTTGCCTTCTCAATCATTTCTTAGCTTCAAACTCCCATATCTCGCGAACAGATTGACCTAACACAAAAATTCCTGCTGCGTCTGAAAGTAGAAACTCGCCCGACTCAAACGGTATGTGTATTTTTCCCCTCGGCCATTTTGGTTAAGCGTTTGGAGCAACAGAAGTGCGAAAAATTTGTTGTCTTCTCAACTATTTCTTAGCTTCAAGCTCCCATATCTCGCGAGCAGTTTGACCTAACCCAAAAATTCCTGCTGCGTCTGAAAGTACAAACTCGCCCGATTACAACGGTATGTGTATTTTCTCCCTAGGCCAATCTGGTTAAGCGATTGGAGGAGCAGAAGTGCGAAAAATTTGATGCCTTCTCAACCTTTTCTTAGCTTCAAACTCCCGTATCTCGCGATCGGATTGACCTAACCCAAAAATTGCTGTTGCATCTGAAAGTAGAAACTCGCCCGATTACAACGGAATGTGTATTTTCCCCCTAGGCCATTCTGGTTAAGCGACTGGAGCAGCAGAAGTGCAAAAAATTTGCTGTCTGGTCAACCGTTTCTTAGCTTCAAATTCCCATATCTCGCGAACGGATTGACCAAACACAGAAATTCCAGCTGCGTCTGAAAGTACAATCTCGCTCGATTTCAAAGGTATGTGTATTTTTTCCCTAGGCCATTCTGGTTAAGCGTTTGGAGCAATAGAATTGCGAAAAATTTGTTGCCTTCTCAATCATTTCTTAGCTTCAAACTCCCGTATCTCGCGATCGGATTGACCTAACCCAAAAATTCCTGCTGCGTCTGAAAGTAGACACTCGCCCGACTCAAACGGTATGTGTATTTTTCCCCTAGGCCATTCTGGTTAAGCGACTGGAGCAGCAGAAGTGCAAAAAATTTGCTGTCTGGTCAACCGTTTCTTAGCTTCAAATTCCCATATCTCGCGAACGGATTGACCGAACCCAACAATTCCTATTGCATCTGAAAGTAGAAACTCGCCCGATTACAACGGTATGTGTATTTTCCCCCTAGGCCATTCTGGTTAAGCGACTGGAGCAGCAGAAGTGCAAAAAATTTGCTGTCTGGTCAACCGTTTCTTAGCTTCAAATTCCCATATCTCGCGAACGGATTGACCAAACACAGAAATTCCTGCTGCGTCTGAAAGTACAATCTCGCTCGATTTCAAAGGTATGTGTATTTTTTCCCTAGGCCATTGTGGTTAAGCGTTTGGAGCAACAGAAGTGCGAAAAATTTGTTGCCTTCTCAATCATTTCTTAGCTTCAAACGCCCATATCTCGCGAACGGATTGATAAAACCCAAAAACTCCTGCTGCGTCTGAAAGAAGAAACTAGCCCGATTACAACGGTATGTGTATTTTTGCCCTAGGCCAATCTGGTTAAGCGATTGGAGCAGCAGAATTGCGAAAAATTTGTTGCCTTCTCAATCATTTCTTAGCTTCAAACTCCCATATCTCGCGAACAGATTGACCTAACACAAAAATTCCTGCTGCGTCTGAAAGTAGAAACTCGCCCGACTCAAACGGTATGTGTATTTTTCCCCTCGGCCATTTTGGTTAAGCGTTTGGAGCAACAGAAGTGCGAAAAATTTGTTGTCTTCTCAACTATTTCTTAGCTTCAAGCTCCCATATCTCGCGAGCAGTTTGACCTAACCCAAAAATTCCTGCTGCGTCTGAAAGTAGAAACTCGCCCGATTACAACGGTATGTGTATTTTCTCCCTAGGCCAATCTGGTTAAGCGATTGGAGCAGCAGAAGTGCGAAAAATTTGATGCCTTCTCAACCTTTTCTTAGCTTCAAACTCCCGTATCTCGCGATCGGATTGACCTAACCCAAAAATTGCTGTTGCATCTGAAAGTAGAAACTCGCCCGATTACAACGGAATGTGTATTTTCCCCCTAGGCCATTCTGGTTAAGCGACTGGAGCAGCAGAAGTGCAAAAAATTTGCTGTCTGGTCAACCGTTTCTTAGCTTCAAATTCCCATATCTCGCGAACGGATTGACCAAACACAGAAATTCCTGCTGCGTCTGAAAGTACAATCTCGCTCGATTTCAAAGGTATGTGTATTTTTTCCCTAGGCCATTCTGGTTAAGCGTTTGGAGCAACAGAAGTGCGAAAAATTTGTTGCCTTCTCAATCATTTCTTAGCTTCAAACTCCCGTATCTCGCGATCGGATTGACCTAACCCAAAAATTCCTGCTGCGTCTGAAAGTAGAAACTCGCCCGGCTCAAACGGTATGTGTATTTTTCCCCTAGGCCATTCTGGTTAAGCGACTGGAGCAGCAGAAGTGCAAAAAATTTGCTGTCTGGTCAACCGTTTCTTAGCTTCAAATTCCCATATCTCGCGAACGGATTGACCGACCCCAACAATTCCTATTGCATCTGAAAGTAGAAACTCGCCCGATTACAACGGTATGTGTATTTTCCCCCTAGGCCATTCTGGTTAAGCGACTGGAGCAGCAGAAGTGCAAAAAATTTGCTGTCTGGTCAACCGTTTCTTAGCTTCAAATTCCCATATCTCGCGAACGGATTGACCAAACACAGAAATTCCTGCTGCGTCTGAAAGTACAATCTCGCTCGATTTCAAAGGTATGTGTATTTTTTCCCTAGGCCATTCTGGTTAAGCGTTTGGAGCAACAGAAGTGCGAAAAATTTGTTGCCTTCTCAATCATTTCTTAGCTTCAAACTCCCATATCTCGCGAACGGATTGACCTAACCCAAAAATTCCTGCTGCGTCTGAAAGTAGACACTCGCCCGACTCAAACGGTATGTGTATTTTTCCCCTAGGCCATTCTGGTTAAGCGACTGGAGCAGCAGAAGTGCAAAAAATTTGCTGTCTGGTCAACCGTTTCTTAGCTTCAAATTCCCATATCTCGCGAACGGATTGACCGAACCCAACAATTCCTATTGCATCTGAAAGTAGAAACTCGCCCGATTACAACGGTATGTGTATTTTCCCCCTAGGCCATTCTGGTTAAGCGACTGGAGCAGCAGAAGTGCAAAAAATTTGCTGTCTGGTCAACCGTTTCTTAGCTTCAAATTCCCATATCTCGCGAACGGATTGACCAAACACAGAAATTCCTGCTGCGTCTGAAAGTACAATCTCGCTCGATTTCAAAGGTATGTGTATTTTTTCCCTAGGCCATTCTGGTTAAGCGTTTGGAGCAACAGAAGTGCGAAAAATTTGTTGCCTTCTCAATCATTTCTTAGCTTCAAACTCCCATATCTCGCGAACGGATTGACCTAACCCAAAAATTCCTATTGCATCTGAAAGTAGAAACTCGCCCGATTACAACGGTATGTGTATTTTTTCCCTAGGCCATTCTGGTTAAGCGATTGGAGCAGCAGAAGTGCAAAAATTTGCTGTCTGGTCAACCGTTTCTTAGATTCAAATTCCCATATCACGCGAACGGATTGACCAAACACAGAAATTCCTGCTGCGTCTGAAAGTACAATCTCGCTCGATTTCAAAGGTATGTGTATTTTTTCCCTAGGCCATTGTGGTTAAGCGTTTGGAGCAACAGAAGTGCGAAAAATTTGTTGCCTTCTCAATCATTTCTTAGCTTCAAACGCCCATATCTCGCGAACGGATTGATAAAACCCAAAAACTCCTGCTGCGTCTGAAAGAAGAAACTAGCCCGATTACAACGGTATGTGTATTTTTGCCCTAGGCCAATCTGGTTAAGCGATTGGAGCAGCAGAATTGCGAAAAATTTGTTGCCTTCTCAATCATTTCTTAGCTTCAAACTCCCATATCTCGCGAACAGATTGACCTAACACAAAAATTCCTGCTGCGTCTGAAAGTAGAAACTCGCCCGACTCAAACGGTATGTGTATTTTTCCCCTCGGCCATTTTGGTTAAGCGTTTGGAGCAACAGAAGTGCGAAAAATTTGTTGTCTTCTCAACTATTTCTTAGCTTCAAGCTCCCATATCTCGCGAGCAGTTTGACCTAACCCAAAAATTCCTGCTGCGTCTGAAAGTAGAAACTCGCCCGATTACAACGGTATGTGTATTTTCTCCCTAGGCCAATCTGGTTAAGCGATTGGAGCAGCAGAAGTGCGAAAAATTTGATGCCTTCTCAACCTTTTCTTAGCTTCAAACTCCCGTATCTCGCGATCGGATTGACCTAACCCAAAAATTGCTGTTGCATCTGAAAGTAGAAACTCGCCCGATTACAACGGAATGTGTATTTTCCCCCTAGGCCATTCTGGTTAAGCGACTGGAGCAGCAGAAGTGCAAAAAATTTGCTGTCTGGTCAACCGTTTCTTAGCTTCAAATTCCCATATCTCGCGAACGGATTGACCAAACACAGAAATTCCTGCTGCGTCTGAAAGTACAATCTCGCTCGATTTCAAAGGTATGTGTATTTTTTCCCTAGGCCATTCTGGTTAAGCGTTTGGAGCAACAGAAGTGCGAAAAATTTGTTGCCTTCTCAATCATTTCTTAGCTTCAAACTCCCATATCTCGCGAACGGATTGACCTAACCCAAAAATTCCTATTGCATCTGAAAGTAGAAACTCGCCCGATTACAACGGTATGTGTATTTTTTCCCTAGGCCATTCTGGTTAAGCGATTGGAGCAGCAGAAGTGCAAAAATTTGCTGTCTGGTCAACCGTTTCTTAGATTCAAATTCCCATATCACGCGAACGGATTGACCAAACACAGAAATTCCTGCTGCGTCTGAAAGTACAATCTCGCTCGATTTCAAAGGTATGTGTATTTTTTCCCTAGGCCATTGTGGTTAAGCGTTTGGAGCAACAGAAGTGCGAAAAATTTGTTGCCTTCTCAATCATTTCTTAGCTTCAAACGCCCATATCTCGCGAACGGATTGATAAAACCCAAAAACTCCTGCTGCGTCTGAAAGAAGAAACTAGCCCGATTACAACGGTATGTGTATTTTTGCCCTAGGCCAATCTGGTTAAGCGATTGGAGCAGCAGAATTGCGAAAAATTTGTTGCCTTCTCAATCATTTCTTAGCTTCAAACTCCCATATCTCGCGAACAGATTGACCTAACACAAAAATTCCTGCTGCGTCTGAAAGTAGAAACTCGCCCGACTCAAACGGTATGTGTATTTTTCCCCTCGGCCATTTTGGTTAAGCGTTTGGAGCAACAGAAGTGCGAAAAATTTGTTGTCTTCTCAACTATTTCTTAGCTTCAAGCTCCCATATCTCGCGAGCAGTTTGACCTAACCCAAAAATTCCTGCTGCGTCTGAAAGTAGAAACTCGCCCGATTACAACGGTATGTGTATTTTCTCCCTAGGCCAATCTGGTTAAGCGATTGGAGCAGCAGAAGTGCGAAAAATTTGATGCCTTCTCAACCTTTTCTTAGCTTCAAACTCCCGTATCTCGCGATCGGATTGACCTAACCCAAAAATTGCTGTTGCATCTGAAAGTAGAAACTCGCCCGATTACAACGGAATGTGTATTTTCCCCCTAGGCCATTCTGGTTAAGCGACTGGAGCAGCAGAAGTGCAAAAAATTTGCTGTCTGGTCAACCGTTTCTTAGCTTCAAATTCCCATATCTCGCGAACGGATTGACCAAACACAGAAATTCCTGCTGCGTCTGAAAGTACAATCTCGCTCGATTTCAAAGGTATGTGTATTTTTTCCCTAGGCCATTCTGGTTAAGCGTTTGGAGCAACAGAAGTGCGAAAAATTTGTTGCCTTCTCAATCATTTCTTAGCTTCAAACTCCCGTATCTCGCGATCGGATTGACCTAACCCAAAAATTCCTGCTGCGTCTGAAAGTAGAAACTCGCCCGGCTCAAACGGTATGTGTATTTTTCCCCTAGGCCATTCTGGTTAAGCGACTGGAGCAGCAGAAGTGCAAAAAATTTGCTGTCTGGTCAACCGTTTCTTAGCTTCAAATTCCCATATCTCGCGAACGGATTGACCGACCCCAACAATTCCTATTGCATCTGAAAGTAGAAACTCGCCCGATTACAACGGTATGTGTATTTTCCCCCTAGGCCATTCTGGTTAAGCGACTGGAGCAGCAGAAGTGCAAAAAATTTGCTGTCTGGTCAACCGTTTCTTAGCTTCAAATTCCCATATCTCGCGAACGGATTGACCAAACACAGAAATTCCTGCTGCGTCTGAAAGTACAATCTCGCTCGATTTCAAAGGTATGTGTATTTTTTCCCTAGGCCATTCTGGTTAAGCGTTTGGAGCAACAGAAGTGCGAAAAATTTGTTGCCTTCTCAATCATTTCTTAGCTTCAAACTCCCATATCTCGCGAACGGATTGACCTAACCCAAAAATTCCTATTGCATCTGAAAGTAGAAACTCGCCCGATTACAACGGTATGTGTATTTTTTCCCTAGGCCATTCTGGTTAAGCGATTGGAGCAGCAGAAGTGCAAAAATTTGCTGTCTGGTCAACCGTTTCTTAGATTCAAATTCCCATATCACGCGAACGGATTGACCAAACACAGAAATTCCTGCTGCGTCTGAAAGTACAATCTCGCTCGA
This sequence comes from Ptiloglossa arizonensis, assembly GCF_051014685.1. Classification (NCBI taxonomy): domain Eukaryota; kingdom Metazoa; phylum Arthropoda; class Insecta; order Hymenoptera; family Colletidae; genus Ptiloglossa; species Ptiloglossa arizonensis. The sequence continues at coordinate 764,539 of NW_027478576.1, read as the reverse complement.
TTTCAAAGGTATGTGTATTTTTTCCCTAGGCCATTGTGGTTAAGCGTTTGGAGCAACAGAAGTGCGAAAAATTTGTTGCCTTCTCAATCATTTCTTAGCTTCAAACGCCCATATCTCGCGAACGGATTGATAAAACCCAAAAACTCCTGCTGCGTCTGAAAGTAGAAACTAGCCCGATTACAACGGTATGTGTATTTTTGCCCTAGGCCAATCTGGTTAAGCGATTGGAGCAGCAGAATTGCGAAAAATTTGTTGCCTTCTCAATCATTTCTTAGCTTCAAACTCCCATATCTCGCGAACAGATTGACCTAACACAAAAATTCCTGCTGCGTCTGAAAGTAGAAACTCGCCCGACTCAAACGGTATGTGTATTTTTCCCCTCGGCCATTTTGGTTAAGCGTTTGGAGCAACAGAAGTGCGACAAATTTGTTGTCTTCTCAACTATTTCTTAGCTTCAAGCTCCCATATCTCGCGAGCAGTTTGACCTAACCCAAAAATTCCTGCTGCGTCTGAAAGTAGAAACTCGCCCGATTACAACGGTATGTGTATTTTCTCCCTAGGCCAATCTGGTTAAGCGATTGGAGCAGCAGAAGTGCGAAAAATTTGATGCCTTCTCAACCTTTTCTTAGCTTCAAACTCCCGTATCTCGCGATCGGATTGACCTAACCCAAAAATTGCTGTTGCATCTGAAAGTAGAAACTCGCCCGATTACAACGGAATGTGTATTTTCCACCTAGGCCATTCTGGTTAAGCGACTGGAGCAGCAGAAGTGCAAAAAATTTGCTGTCTGGTCAACCGTTTCTTAGCTTCAAATTCCCATATCTCGCGAACGGATTGACCAAACACAGAAATTCCTGCTGCGTCTGAAAGTACAATCTCGCTCGATTTCAAAGGTATGTGTATTTTTTCCCTAGGCCATTCTGGTTAAGCGTTTGGAGCAACAGAAGTGCGAAAAATTTGTTGCCTTCTCAATCATTTCTTAGCTTCAAACTCCCGTATCTCGCGATCGGATTGACCTAACCCAAAAATTCCTGCTGCGTCTGAAAGTAGAAACTCGCCCGACTCAAACGGTATGTGTATTTTTCCCCTAGGCCATTCTGGTTAAGCGACTGGAGCAGCAGAAGTGCAAAAAATTTGCTGTCTGGTCAACCGTTTCTTAGCTTCAAATTCCCATATCTCGCGAACGGATTGACCGAACCCAACAATTCCTATTGCATCTGAAAGTAGAAACTCGCCCGATTACAACGGTATGTGTATTTTCCCCCTAGGCCATTCTGGTTAAGCGACTGGAGCAGCAGAAGTGCAAAAAATTTGCTGTCTGGTCAACCGTTTCTTAGCTTCAAATTCCCATATCTCGCGAACGGATTGACCAAACACAGAAATTCCTGCTGCGTCTGAAAGTACAATCTCGCTCGATTTCAAAGGTATGTGTATTTTTTCCCTAGGCCATTCTGGTTAAGCGTTTGGAGCAACAGAAGTGCGAAAAATTTGTTGCCTTCTCAATCATTTCTTAGCTTCAAACTCCCATATCTCGCGAACGGATTGACCTAACCCAAAAATTCCTATTGCATCTGAAAGTAGAAACTCGCCCGATTACAACGGTATGTGTATTTTTTCCCTAGGCCATTCTGGTTAAGCGATTGGAGCAGCAGAAGTGCAAAAATTTGCTGTCTGGTCAACCGTTTCTTAGATTCAAATTCCCATATCACGCGAACGGATTGACCAAACACAGAAATTCCTGCTGCGTCTGAAAGTACAATCTCGCTCGATTTCAAAGGTATGTGTATTTTTTCCCTAGGCCATTGTGGTTAAGCGTTTGGAGCAACAGAAGTGCGAAAAATTTGTTGCCTTCTCAATCATTTCTTAGCTTCAAACGCCCATATCTCGCGAACAGATTGACCTAACACAAAAATTCCTGCTGCGTCTGAAAGTAGAAACTCGCCCGACTCAAACGGTATGTGTATTTTTCCCCTCGGCCATTTTGGTTAAGCGTTTGGAGCAACAGAAGTGCGAAAAATTTGTTGTCTTCTCAACTATTTCTTAGCTTCAAGCTCCCATATCTCGCGAGCAGTTTGACCTAACCCAAAAATTCCTGCTGCGTCTGAAAGTAGAAACTCGCCCGATTACAACGGTATGTGTATTTTCTCCCTAGGCCAATCTGGTTAAGCGATTGGAGCAGCAGAAGTGCGAAATATATGTTGCCTTCTCAACCATTTCTTGGATTCAAACTCCCATATCTCGCGAACGAACTGACCAAACCCAAAAATTCCTATTGCATCTGAAAGTAGAAACTCGCCCGACTGAAACGGTATGTGTATTTTTCCCCTAGGCCATTTTGGTTAAGCGTTTGGAGCAACAGAAGTGCGAAAAATTTGTTGTCTTCTCAACTATTTCTTAGCTTCAAGCTTCCATATCTCGCGAACGGATTGACCTAACCGAAAAATTCCTGCTGCGTCTGAAAGTAGAAACTCGCCCGATTACAACGGTGTGTGTATTTTTTCCCTAGGCCAATCTGGTTAAGCGATTGGAGCAGCAGTAGTGCGAAAAATTTGATGCCTTCTCAACCATTTCTTAGCTTCAAACTCCCGTATCTCGCGATCGGATTGACCTAACCCAAAAATTGCTATTGCGTCCGAAAGTATAAACTCGTCCGGTTACTACGGTATGTGTGTTTTTTCCCTAGGCCATTCTGGTTAAGCGGTTGGAGCAGCAGAAGTGCGAAAAATTTGTTGTCTTCTCAACTATTTCTTAGCTTCAAACTCCCATATCTCGCGAACGGATTGACTGAACCCAAAAATTCCTATTGCATCTGAAAGTAGAAACTCGTCCGGTTACAACGGTATGTGTATTTCTTCCCTAGGCTATTCTGGTTAAGCGTTCGGAGCAGCAGAAGTACGAAAAATTTGTTGTCTTCTCAACCATTTCTTAGCCTCAAACTCCCATATCTCGCGAACGGATTGACCAAACGCAGAAATTCCTGCTGCGTCTGAAAGTACAACCTCGCTCGATTACAACGGTATGTGTATTTTTTCCCTAGGCCATTCTGGTTAAGCGTTTGGAGCAACAGAAGTGCGAAATATTTGTTGCCTTCTCAACCATTTCTTAGCTTCAAACTCCCATATTTCGCGAAGGGATTGACCTAACCCAATAATTCCTATTGCGTCTGAAAGTAGAAACTCGTCCGGTTACAACGGTATGTGTATTTTTTCCCTAGGCTATTCTGGTTAAGCGTTCGGAGCAGCAGAAGTACGAAAAATTTGTTGTCTTGTAAACCGTTTCTTAGCTTCAAAGTCCCATATCTCGCGAACGGATTGACCAAACACAGAAATTCCTGCTGTGTCTGAAAGTACAACCTCGCTCGATTACAACGGTATGTGTATTTTTTCCCTAGGCCATTCTGGTTAAGCGTTTGGAGCAACAGAAGTGCGAAAAATTTGTTGCCTTCTCAATCATTTCTTAGCTTCAAACTCCCATATCTCGCGAACGAATTGATAAAACCCAAAAACTCCTGCTGCGTCTGAAAGTAGAAACTCGCCCGATTACAACGGTATGTGTATTTTTGCCCTAGGCCAATCTGGTTAAGCGATTGGAGCAGCAGAAGTGCGAAATATTTGTTGCCTTCTCAACCATTTCTTAGCTTCAAACTCCCATATCTCGCGAACGGATTGACCTAACCCAAAAATTTCTATTGCATCTGAAAGTAGAAACTCGCCCGAAAACAACGGTATGTGTATTTTTTCCCTAGGCCATTCTGGTTAAGCGTTCGGAGCAGCAGAAGTACGAAAAATTTGTTGTCTTGTAAACCGTTTCTTAGCTTCAAAGTCCCATATCTCGCGAACGGATTGACCAAACACAGAAATAACTGCTGTGTCTGAAAGTACAACCTGGCTCGATTACAACGGTATGTGTATTTTTTCCCTAGGCCATTCTGGTTAAGCGTTTGGAGCAACAGAAGTGCGAAAAATTTGTTGCCTTCTCAATCATTTCTTAGCTTCAAACTCCCATATCTCGCGAACGGATTGACCTAACCCAAAAATTCCTATTGCATCTGAAAGTAGAAACTCGCCCGATTACAACGGTATGTGTATTTTTTCCCTAGGCCATTCTGGTTAAGCGATTGGAGCAGCAGAAGTGCGAAAAATTTGTTACCTTCTCAACCATTTCTTAGCTTCAAACTCCCGCATCCCGCGAACGGATTGATCCAACCCAAAAATTCCTATTGCGTATGAAAGTAGAAACTCGTCCGGTTACAACGGTATGTGTATTTCTTCCCTAGGCTATTCTGGTTAAGCGTTCGGAGCAGCAGAAGTACGAAAAATTTGTTGTCTTCTCAACCATTTCTTAGCCTCAAACTCCCATATCTCGCGAACGGATTGATAAAACCCAAAAATTCCTATCGCGTATGAAAGTAGAAACTCGTCCGGTTACAACGGTATGTGTATTTCTTCCCTAGGCTATTCTGGTTAAGCGTTCGGAGCAGCAGAAGTACGAAAAATTTGTTGTCTTCTCAACCATTTCTTAGCCTCAAACTCCCATATCTCGCGAACGGATTGATAAAACCCAAAAACTCCTGCTGCGTCTGAAAGTAGAAACTCGCCCGATTACAACGGTATGTGTATTTTTGCCCTAGGCCAATCTGGTTAAGCGATTGGAGCAGCAGAAGTGCGAAATATTTGTAGCCTTCTCAACCATTTCTTAGCTTCAAACTCCCATATCTCGCGAACGGATTGACCTAACCCAAAAATTCCTATTGCATCTGAAAGTAGAAACTCGCCCGATTACAACGGTATGTGTATTTTTTCCCTAGGCCATTCTGGTTAAGCGATTGGAGCAGCAGAAGTGCGAAAAATTTGTTACCTTCTCAACCATTTCTTAGCTTCAAACTCCCGTATCCCGCGAACGGATTGATCCAACCCAAAAATTCCTATTGCGTATGAAAGTAGAAACTCGTCCGGTTACAACGGTATGTGTATTTCTTCCCTAGGCTATTCTGGTTAAGCGTTCGGAGCAGCAGAAGTACGAAAAATTTGTTGTCTTCTCAACCATTTCTAAGCTTCAAACTCCCATATCTCGCGAACGGATTGACCTAACTCAAAAATTCCAATTGCATCTGAAGGTAGAAACTCGCCCGATTACAACAGTATGTGTATTCCTCCACTAGGCCATTCTGGTTAAGCGTTTGGAGCAGCCGAAGTGCAAAAAATTTGTTATCTTCTCAACTATTTCTTAGCTTCAAGCTCCCATATCTCGCGAGCAGTTTGACCTAACCCAAAAATTCCTGCTGCGTCTGAAAGTAGAAACTCGCCCGATTACAACGGTATGTGTATTTTCTCCCTAGGCCAATCTGGTTAAGCGATTGGAGCAGCAGAAGTGCGAAAAATTTGATGCCTTCTCAACCTTTTCTTAGCTTCAAACTCCCGTATCTCGCGATCGGATTGACCTAACCCAAAAATTGCTGTTGCATCTGAAAGTAGAAGCTCGCCCGATTACAACGGAATGTGTATTTTCCCCCTAGGCCATTCTGGTTAAGCGACTGGAGCAGCAGAAGTGCAAAAAATTTGCTGTCTGGTCAACCGTTTCTTAGCTTCAAATTCCCATATCTCGCGAACGGATTGACCAAACACAGAAATTCCTGCTGCGTCTGAAAGTACAATCTCGCTCGATTTCAAAGGTATGTGTATTTTTTCCCTAGGCCATTCTGGTTAAGCGTTTGGAGCAACAGAAGTGCGAAAAATTTGTTGCCTTCTCAATCATTTCTTAGCTTCAAACTCCCGTATCTCGCGATCGGATTGACCTAACCCAAAAATTCCTGCTGCGTCTGAAAGTAGAAACTCGCCCGACTGAAACGGTATGTGTATTTTTCCCCTAGGCCATTTTGGTTAAGCGTTTGGAGCAACAGAAGTGCGAAAAATTTGTTGTCTTCTCAACTATTTCTTAGCTTCAAGCTTCCATATCTCGCGAACGGATTGACCTAACCGAAAAATTCCTGCTGCGTCTGAAAGTAGAAACTCGCCCGATTACAACGGTGTGTGTATTTTTTCCCTAGGCCAATCTGGTTAAGCGATTGGAGCAGCAGTAGTGCGAAAAATTTGATGCCTTCTCAACCATTTCTTAGCTTCAAACTCCCGTATCTCGCGATCGGATTGACCTAACCCAAAAATTGCTATTGCGTCCGAAAGTATAAACTCGTCCGGTTACTACGGTATGTGTGTTTTTTCCCTAGGCCATTCTGGTTAAGCGGTTGGAGCAGCAGAAGTGCGAAAAATTTGTTGTCTTCTCAACTATTTCTTAGCTTCAAACTCCCATATCTCGCGAACGGATTGACTGAACCCAAAAATTCCTATTGCATCTGAAAGTAGAAACTCGTCCGGTTACAACGGTATGTGTATTTCTTCCCTAGGCTATTCTGGTTAAGCGTTCGGAGCAGCAGAAGTACGAAAAATTTGTTGTATTCTCAACCATTTCTTAGCCTCAAACTCCCATATCTCGCGAACGGATTGACCAAACGCAGAAATTCCTGCTGCGTCTGAAAGTACAACCTCGCTCGATTACAACGGTATGTGTATTTTTTCCCTAGGCCATTCTGGTTAAGCGTTTGGAGCAACAGAAGTGCGAAATATTTGTTGCCTTCTCAACCATTTCTTAGCTTCAAACTCCCATATCTCGCGAAGGGATTGACCTAACCCAATAATTCCTATTGCGTCTGAAAGTAGAAACTCGTCCGGTTACAACGGTATGTGTATTTTTTCCCTAGGCTATTCTGGTTAAGCGTTCGGAGCAGCAGAAGTACGAAAAATTTGTTGTCTTGTAAACCGTTTCTTAGCTTCAAAGTCCCATATCTCGCGAACGGATTGACCAAACACAGAAATTCCTGCTGTGTCTGAAAGTACAACCTCGCTCGATTACAACGGTATGTGTATTTTTTCCCTAGGCCATTCTGGTTAAGCGTTTGGAGCAACAGAAGTGCGAAAAATTTGTTGCCTTCTCAATCATTTCTTAGCTTCAAACTCCCATATCTCGCGAACGGATTGATAAAACCCAAAAACTCCTGCTGCGTCTGAAAGTAGAAACTCGCCCGATTACAACGGTATGTGTATTTTTGCCCTAGGCCAATCTGGTTAAGCGATTGGAGCAGCAGAAGTGCGAAATATTTGTTGCCTTCTCAACCATTTCTTAGCTTCAAACTCCCATATCTCGCGAACGGATTGACCTAACCCAAAAATTTCTATTGCATCTGAAAGTAGAAACTCGCCCGATTACAACGGTATGTGTATTTTTTCCCTAGGCCATTCTGGTTAAGCGTTCGGAGCAGCAGAAGTACGAAAAATTTGTTGTCTTGTAAACCGTTTCTTAGCTTCAAAGTCCCATATCTCGCGAACGGATTGACCGAACCCAAAAATTCCTATTGCATCTGAAAGTAGAAACTCGTCCGGTTACAACGGTATGTGTATTTCTTCCCTAGGCTATTCTGGTTAAGCGTTCGGAGCAGCAGAAGTTCGAAAAATTTGTTGTCTTCTCAACCATTTCTTAGCCTCAAACTCCCATATCTCGCGAACGGATTGACCAAACGCAGAAATTCCTGCTGCGTCTGAAAGTACAACCTCGCTCGATTACAACGGTATGTGTATTTTTTCCCTAGGCCATTCTGGTTAAGCGTTTGGAGCAACAGAAGTGCGAAAAATTTGTTACCTTCTCAACCATTTCTTAGCCTCAAACTCCCATATCTCGCGAACGGATTGATAAAACCCAAAAACTCCTGCTGCGTCTGAAAGTAGAAACTCGCCCGATTACAACGGTATGTGTATTTTTGCCCTAGGCCAATCTGGTTAAGCGATTGGAGCAGCAGAAGTGCGAAATATTTGTTGCCTTCTCAACCATTTCTTAGCTTCAAACTCCCATACCTCGCGAACGGATTGACCTAACCCAAAAATTTCTATTGCATCTGAAAGTAGAAACTCGCCCGATTACAACGGTATGTGTATTTTTTCCCTAGGCCATTCTGGTTAAGCGTTCGGAGCAGCAGAAGTACGAAAAATTTGTTGTCTTGTAAACCGTTTCTTAGCTTCAAAGTCCCATATCTCGCGAACGGATTGACCAAACACAGAAATTCCTGCTGTGTCTGAAAGTACAACCTGGCTCGATTACAACGGTATGTGTATTTTTTCCCTAGGCCATTCTGGTTAAGCGTTTGGAGCAACAGAAGTGCGAAAAATTTGTTGCCTTCTCAATCATTTCTTAGCTTCAAACTCCCATATCTCGCGAACGGATTGATAAAACCCAAAAACTCCTGCTGCGTCTGAAAGTAGAAACTCGCCCGATTACAACGGTATGTGTATTTTTGCCCTAGGCCAATCTGGTTAAGCGATTGGAGCAGCAGAAGTGCGAAATATTTGTTGCCTTCTCAACCATTTCTTAGCTTCAAACTCCCATATCTCGCGAACGGATTGACCTAACCCAAAAATTTCTATTGCATCTGAAAGTAGAAACTCGCCCGAAAACAACGGTATGTGTATTTTTTCCCTAGGCCATTCTGGTTAAGCGTTCGGAGCAGCAGAAGTACGAAAAATTTGTTGTCTTGTAAACCGTTTCTTAGCTTCAAAGTCCCATATCTCGCGAACGGATTGACCAAACACAGAAATAACTGCTGTGTCTGAAAGTACAACCTGGCTCGATTACAACGGTATGTGTATTTTTCCCCTAGGCCATTCTGGTTAAGCGATTGGAGCAGCAGAAGTGCGAAAAATTTGTTACCTTCTCAACCATTTCTTAGCTTCAAACTCCCGTATCCCGCGAACGGATTGATCCAACCCAAAAATTCCTATTGCGTATGAAAGTAGAAACTCGTCCGGTTACAACGGTATGTGTATTTCTTCCCTAGGCTATTCTGGTTAAGCGTTCGGAGCAGCAGAAGTACGAAAAATTTGTTGTCTTCTCAACCATTTCTAAGCTTCAAACTCCCATATCTCGCGAACGGATTGACCGAACCCAACAATTCCTATTGCATCTGAAAGTAGAAACTCGCCCGATTACAACGGTATGTGTATTTTCCCCCTAGGCCATTCTGGTTAAGCGACTGGAGCAGCAGAAGTGCAAAAAATTTGCTGTCTGGTCAACCGTTTCTTAGCTTCAAATTCCCATATCTCGCGAACGGATTGACCAAACACAGAAATTCCTGCTGCGTCTGAAAGTACAATCTCGCTCGATTTCAAAGGTATGTGTATTTTCCCCCTAGGCCATTCTGGTTAAGCGACTGGAGCAGCAGAAGTGCAAAAAATTTGCTGTCTGGTCAACCGTTTCTTAGCTTCAAATTCCCATATCTCGCGAACGGATTGACCAAACACAGAAATTCCTGCTGCGTCTGAAAGTACAATCTCGCTCGATTTCAAAGGTATGTGTATTTTTTCCCTAGGCCATTCTGGTTAAGCGTTTGGAGCAACACAAGTGCGAAAAATTTGTTGCCTTCTCAATCATTTCTTAGCTTCAAACTCCCATATCTCGCGAACAGATTGACCTAACCCAAAAATTCCTGCTGCGTCTGAAAGTAGAAACTCGCCCGACTCAAACGGTATATGTATTTTTCCCCTAGGCCATTTTGGTTAAGCGTTTGGAGCAACACAAGTGCGAAAAATTTGTTGCCTTCTCAATCATTTCTTAGCTTCAAACTCCCGTATCTCGCGATCGGATTGACCTAACCCAAAAATTGCTATTGCGTCCGAAAGTATAGACTCGTCCGGTTACTACGGTATGTGTGTTTTTTCCCTAGGCCATTCTGGTTAAGCGGTTGGAGCAGCAGAAGTGGGAAAAATTTGTTGTCTTCTCAACTATTTCTTAGCTTCAAACTCCCATATCTCGCGAACGGATTGACCGAACCCAAAAATTCCTATTGCATCTGAAAGTAGAAACTCGTCCGGTTACAACGGTATGTGTATTTCTTCCCTAGGCTATTCTGGTTAAGCGTTCGGAGCAGCAGAAGTAAGAAAAATTTGTTGTGTTCTCAACCATTTCTTAGCCTCAAACTCCCATATCTCGCGAACGGATTGACCAAACACAGAAATTCCTGCTGTGTCTGAAAGTACAACCTCGCTCGATTACAACGGTATGTGTATTTTCTCCCTAGGCCATTCTGGTTAAGCGTTTGGAGCAACAGAAGTGCGAAAAATTTGTTACCTTCTCAACCATTTCTTAGCTTCAAACCCCCGTACCTCGCGAACGGATTGACCTAACCCAAAAATTCCTATTGCGTCTGAAAGTAGAAACTGGTCCGGTTACAACGGTATGTGTATTTTTTCCCTAGGCCATTCTGGTTAAGCGGTTGGAGCAGCAGAAGTGCGAAATATTTGTTGCCCTCTCAACCATTTCTTAGCTTCAAACTCCCATATCCCGCGAAGGGATTGACCTAACCCAATAATTCCTATTGCGTCTGAAAGTAGAAACTCGTCCGGTTACAACGGTATGTGTATTTTTTCCTTGGCTATTCTGGTTACGCGTTCGGAGCAGCAGAAGTACGAAAAGTTTCTTGTCTTCTCAACTATCTCTTAGCCTCAAACTCCCATATCTCGCGAACGGATTGACCGAACCCAAAAACTCCTATTGCATCTGAAAGTAGAAACTCGCCCGATTACAACGGTATGTGTATTTTTTCCCTAGGCCATTCTGGTTAAGCGGTTGGAGCAGCAGAAGTGCGAAATATTTGTTGCCTTCTCAACCATTTCTTAGCTTCAAACTCCCATATCTCGCGAAGGGATTGACCTAACCCAATAATTCCTATTGCGTCTGAAAGTGGAAACTCGTCCGGTTACAGCGGTATGTGTATTTTTTCCCTAGGCCGTTCTGGTTAAGCGTTTGGAGCAGCAGAAGTGCGAAATATTTGTTGCCTTCTCAACCACTTCTTGGCTTCAAACTCCCATATCTCGCGAACAGATTGACCTAACCCAAAAATTCCTGCTGCGTCTGAAAATAGAAACTCGCCCGATTACAACGGTATGTGTATTTTCTCCCTAGGCCATTCTGGTTAAGCGACTGGAGCAGCAGACGTGCAAAAAATTTGTTGTCTTGTCAACCATTTCTTAGCTTCAAAGTCCCATATCTCTCGAACAGATTGACCTATCCCTAAAATTCCTATTGCATCTGAAAGTAGAATCTCGCCCGATTAGAACGGTATGTTTATTTTTTCCCTAGGCCAATATGGTTAAGCGATTGGAGCAGCAGAAGTGCGAAAAATTTTATGCCTTCTCAACCATTTCTAGCTTCAAACTCCCGTATCTCGCGAACGGATTGAGCTAACCCAAATATTCCTACTGCGTCTGAAAGTAGAAACTCGCCCGATTACAACGGTATGTGTATTTTTGCCCTAGGCCATTCTGGTTAAGCGTTTGGAGCAGCAGAAGTGCGAAAAATTTGTTGTCTTGTCAACCATTTCTTAGCTTCAAAGTCCCATATCTCGCGAACGGATTGACCAAACCCAGAAATTCCTGCTGTGTCTGAAAGTAGAAACTTGCTCGATTAAAACGGTATGTGTATTTTTTCCCTAGGCCATACTGGTTAAGCGTTTGCAGCAACAGAAGTGCGAAAAATTTGTTGCCTTTTCAATCATTCCTTAGCTTCAAACTCCCATATCTCGCGAACAGATTGACCTAACACTAAAATTCCTATTGCATCTGAAAGTAGAAACTCGCCCGGTTACTAAGGTATGTGTATTTTCTCCCTACGCCATTCTGGTTAAGCGGTTGGAGCAGCAGAAGTGCGAAATATTTGTTGCCTTCTCAACCATTTCTTAGCTTCAAACTCCCATATCTCGCGAAGGGATTGACATAACCCAATAATTCCTATTGCGTCTGAAAGTAGAAACTCGTCCGGTTACAACGGTATGTGTATTTTTTCCCTAGGCTATTCTGGTTAAGCGTTCGGAGCAACAGAAGTGCGAAATATTTGTTGCCTTCTCAACCATTTCTTGGCTTCAAGCTCCCATATCTCGTGAACAGATTGACCTACCCCAAAAATTCATGCTGCGTCTGAAAGTAGAAACTCGCCCGATTACAACGGTATGTGTATTTTCCCCCTAGGCCATTCTGGTTAAGCGACTGTAGCAGCAGAAATGCAAGAAATTTGTTGTCTTGTCAACCATTTCTTAGCTTCAAACTCCCGTATCTCGCGAACGGATTGACCTTACCCAAAAATTGCTATTGCGTCTGAAAGTAGAAACTCGTCCGGTTACAACGGTATGTGTATTTTTTCCCTAGGCCATTCTGGTTAAGCGGTTGGAGCAGCAGAAGTGCGAAATATTTGTTGCCTTCTCAACCATTTCTTGGCTTCAAACTCCCATATCTCGCGAACGGATTGACCAAACCCAAAAATTCCTATTCCATCTGAAAGTAGGAACTCGCCCGATTACAACGGTAGGTGTATTTTTTTCCCTAGGCCATTCAGGTTAGGCCTTTGGAGCAACAGAAGTGCGAAAAATTTGTTGCCTTTTCAATCATTCCTTAGCTTCAAACTCCCATATCTCGCGAACAGATTGACCTAACCCTAAAATTCCTATTGCATCTGAAAGTAGAAACTCGCCCGATTAGAACGGTATGAGTATTTTTTCCCTACGCGAATATGGTTAAGCGATTGGAGCAGCAGAAGTGGGAAAAATTTGATGCCTTCTCAACCATTTCTTAGCTTCAAACTCCCGTATCTCGCGAACGGATTGACCTAAACCAAAAATTGCTATTGCGTCTGAAAGTAGAAACTCGTCCGGTTACTACGGTATGTGTATTTTTTCCCTAGGCCATTCTGGTTAAGCGGTTGGAGCAGCAGAAGTGCGAAATATTTGTTGCCTTCTCAACCATTTCTTGTCTTCAAACTCCCATATCACGCGAACAGATTGACCTAACCCAAAAATTCCTACTGCGTCTGAAAGTAGAAACTCGCCCGATTACAACGGTATGTGCATTTTTGCCCTAGGCCATTCTGGTTAAGCGTTTGGAGCAGCAGAAGTGCGAGAAATTTGTTGTCTTGTCAACCATTTCTTAGATTCAAAGTCCCATATCTCGCGAACGGATTGACCAAACCCAGAAATTCCAGCTGCGTCTGAAAGTAGGAACTTGCTCGATTACAACGGTATGGGTATTTTTTCCCTAGGCCATACTAGTTAAGCGTTTGCAGCAACAGAAGTGCGAAAAATTTGTTGCCTTTTCAATCATTCCTTAGCTTCAAACTCCCATATGTCGCGAACGGATTGACTTAACCCAAGAATTCCTATTGCATCTGAAAGTAGAAACTCGCCCGATTACAACGGTATGTGTATTTTTCCCATACGCCATTCTGGTTAAGCGTTTGGAGCAGCAGAAGTGCGAAAAATTTGTCGCCTTCTCAACCAATTCTTAGTTTCAAACTCCCATATCTCGCGAACGGATGGACCAAACCCAAAAATTCCTATTGCACCTGAAAGTAGAAACTCGTCCGATTGCAACGGTATGTGTATTTTCCCCCTAGGCCATTCTGGTTAAGCGACTGGAGCAGCAGAAGTGAAAAAATTTGTTGTCTTGTCAAACATTTCGTAGCTTCAAAGTCGCATATCTCGCGAACGGATTGACCAAACACAGAAATTCCTGCTGCGTCTGAAAGTAGAAACTCGCCCGATTACAACGGTATGTGTATTTTTTCCCTAGGCCATTCTGGTTAAGCGATTGGAGAAGCAGAAGTGCGAAAAATTTGTTGCCTTCTCAACCATTTCTTAGTTCCAAACTCCCGTATCTCGCGAACGGATTGACCTAACCCAAAAACTCCTATTGCGTCTGAAAGTAGAAACTCGTCCGGTTACAACGGTATGTGTATTTTTTCACTAGGCCACTCTGGTTAAGCGGTTGGAGCAGCAGAAGAGCGAAATATTTGTTGCCTTCTCAACCATTTCTTGGCTTCAAACTCCCATATCTCGCGAACAGATTGACCTAACCCAAAAATTCCTGCTGCGTCTGAAAGTAGAAACTCGTCCGGTTACAACGGTATGTGTATTTTTTCCCCAGGCCATTCTGGTTAAACGTTTGGAGCAGCAGTAGTGCGAAATATTTGTTGCCTTCTCAACCATTTCTTGGCTTCAAACTCCCATATCTCGCGAACAGATTGACCTAACCCAAAAATTCCTGCAGCGTCTGAACGTAGAAACTCGCCCGATTACAACGGTAGGTGTATTTTTTTCCCTAGGCCATTCACGTTAAGCGTTTGGAGCAACAGAAGTGCGAAAAATTTGTTGCCTTTTCAATCATTCCTTAGCTTCAAACTCCCGTATCTCGCGAACGGATTGACCTAAACCAAAAATTGCTATTGCGTCTGAAAGTAGAAACTCGTCCGGTTACTACGGTATGTGCATTTTTTCCCTAGGCCATTCTGGTTAAGCGGTTGGAGCAGCAGAAGTGCGAAATATTTGTTGCCTTCTCAACCATTTCTTGTCTTCAAAGTCCAATATCTCGCGAACAGATTGACCTAACCCTAAAATTCCTATTGCATCTGAAAGTAGAAACTCGCCCGATTGGAACGGTGTGTGTATTTTTTCCCTAGGCCAATATGGTTAAGCGATTGGAGCAGCAGAAGTGCGAGAAATTTGATGCCTTCTCAACCATTTCTTAGCTTCAAACTCCCGTATCTCTCGAACGGATTGACCTAACCCAAAAATTGCTATTGCGTCTGAAAGTAGAATCTCGTCCGGTTACAACGGTATGTGTATTTTTTCCCTAGGCCATTCTGGTTAAGCGGTTGGAGCAGCAGAAGTGCGAAATATTTGTTGCCTTCTCAACCATTTCTTGGCTTCAAACTCCCATATCTCGCGAACAGATTGACCTAACCCAAAAATTCATGCTGCGTCTGAAAGTAGAAACTCGCCCGATTACAACGGTATGTGTCTTTTCCCCCTGGGCCATTCTGGTTAAGCGACTGGAGCAGCAGAAATGCAGAAAATTTGTTGTCTTGTCTAGCATTTCTTAGCTTCAAAGTCCCATATCTCGCGAACGGATTGACTTAACCCAAAAATTCCTGTTGCATCTGAAAGTAGAAACTCGCCCGATTACAACGGAATGTGTATTTTTCCCACAGGCCATTCTGGTTCAGCGTTTGGAGCAGCAGAAGTGCGAAAAATTTGTCGCCTTCTCAACCAATTCTTAGCTTCAAACTCCCATATCTCGCGAACGGATTGACTTAACACAAAAATTCCTATTGTATCTGAAAGTAGAAACTCGTCCGATTACAACGGTATGTGAATTTCCCCCCGAGGCCATTCTGGTTAAGCGACTGGAGCAGCAGAAGTGAAAAAATTTGTTGTCTTGTCAACCATTTCTTAGCTTCAAAGTCCCATATCTCGCGAACGGATTGACTTAACCCAAAAATTCCTGTTGCATCTGAAAGTAGAAACTCGCCCGATTACAACGGTATGTGTATTTTTCCCATTGGCCATTCTGGTTAAGCGTTTGGAGCAGCAGAAGTGCGAAAAATTTGTCGCCTTCTCAACCAATTCTTAGCTTCAAACTCCCATATCTCACGAACGGATTGACCTAACCCAAAAATTCCTGCTGCGTCTGAAAGTAGAAACTCGCCCGATTACAACGGTATGTGTATTTCTTCCCTAGGCCATTCTGGATAAGCTTTGGAGCAGCAGAATTGCGAAAAATTTGTTGTCTTCTCAACCATTTCTTAGCTTCAAACTCCCACATGTCGCGAACGGATTGACCTAACCCAAAAATTGCTATTGCATCTGAAAGTAGAATCTCGCCCGATTACAACGGTATGTGTATTTTCCCCCTAGGCCATTCAGGTTAAGTGTTTGGAGCAACAGAAGTGCGAAAAATTTGTTGCATTTTCAATCGTACCTTAGCTTCAAACTCCCATATCTAGCGAACAGGTTGACCTAACCCTAAAATTCCTATTGCATCTGAAAGTAGAAACTCGCCCGATTAGAACGGTATGAGTATTTTTTCCCTAGGCGAATATGGTTAAGCGATTGGAGCAGCAGAAGTGCGAAAAATTTGATGCCTTCACAACCATTTCTTAGCTTCAAACTCCCGTATCTCGCGAACGGATTGACCTAAACCAAAAATTGCTATTGCGTCTGAAAGTCGAAACTCGTCCGGTTACTACGGTATGTGTATTTTTTCCCTAGGCCATTCTGGTTAAGCGGTTGGAGCAGCAGAAGTGCGAAATATTTGTTGCCTTCTCAACCATTTCTTGGCTTCAAACTCCCATATCTCGCGAACAGATTGACCTAACCCAAAAATTCATGCTGCGTCTGAAAGCAGAAACTCGCCCGATTACAACGGTATGTGTATTTTCCCCCTAGGCCATTCTGGTTAAGCGACTGGAGCAGCAGAAATGCAAAAAATTTGTTGTCTTGTCAACCATTTCTTAGCTTCAAACTCCCGTATCTCGCGAACGGATTGACCTTACCCAAAAATTGCTATTGCGTCTGAAAGTAGAAACTCGTCCGGTTACAACGGTATGTGTATTTTTCCCTAGGCCATTCTGGTTAAGCGGTTGGAGCAGCAGAAGTGCGAAATATTTGTTGCCTTCTCAACCATTTCTTGGCTTCAAACTCCCATATCTGAGAACGGATTGACCAATCCCAAAAATTCCTATTGCATCTGAAAGTAGAAACTCGCCCGATTACAACGGTAGGTGTATTTTTTTCCCTAGGCCATTCAGGTTAAGCGTTTGGAGCAACAGAAGTGCGAAAAATTTGTTGCCTTTTCAACCATTTCTTGTCTTCAAACTCCCATATCTCGCGAACAGATTGACCTAACCCAAAAATTCCTACTGCGTCTGAAAGTAGAAACTCGCCCGATTACAACGGTATGTGTATTTTTGCCCTAGGCCATTCTGGTTAAGCGTTTGGAGCAGCAGAAGTGCGAAAAATTTGTTGTCTTGTCAACCATTTCTTAGCTTCAAAGTCCCATATCTCGCGAACGGATTGACCAAACCCAGAAATTCCAGCTGCGTCTGAAAGTAGGAACTTGCTCGATTACAACGGTATGGGTATTTTTTCCCTAGGCCATACTAGTTAAGCGTTTGCAGCAACAGAAGTGCGATAAATTTGTTGCCTTTTCAATCATTCCTTAGCTTCAAACTCCCATATGTCGCGAACGGATTGACTTAACCCAAGAATTCCTATTGCATCTGAAAGTAGAAACTCGCCCGATTACAACGGTATGTGTATTTTTCCCATAGGCCATTCTGGTTAAGCGTTTGGAGCAGCAGAAGTGCGAAAAATTTGTCGCCTTCTCAACCAATTCTTAGCTTCAAACTCCCATATCTCGCGAACGGATTGACCAAACCCAAAAATTCCTATTGCACCTGAAAGTAGAAACTCGTCCGATTACAACGGTATGTGTATTTCCCCCTAGGCCATTCTGGTTAAGCGACTGGAGCAGCAGAATTGAAAAAATTTGTTGTCTTGTCAAACATTTCGTAGCTTCAAAGTCGCATATCTCGCGAACGGATTGACCAAACACAGAAATTCCTGCTGCGTCTGAAAGTAGAAACTCGCCCGATTACAACGGTATGTGCATTTTTTCCCTAGGCCATTCTGGTTAAGCGATTGGAGCAGCAGAAGTGCGAAAAATTTGTTGCCTTCTCAACCATTTCTTAGTTCCAAACTCCCGTATCTCGCGAACGGATTGACCTAACCCAAAAACTCCTATTGCGTCTGAAAGTAGAAACTCGTCCGGTTACAACGGTATGTGTATTTTTTCCCTAGGCCACTCTGGTTAAGCGGTTGGAGCAGCAGAAGAGCGAAATATTTGTTGCCTTCTCAACCATTTCTTGGCTTCAAACTCCCATATCTCGCGAACAGATTGACCTAACCCAAAAATTCCTGCTGCGTCTGAAAGTAGAAACTCGTCCGGTTACAACGGTATGTGTATTTTTTCCCTAGGCCATTCTGGTTAAACGTTTGGAGCAGCTGTAGTGCGAAATATTTGTTGCCTTCTCAACCATTTCTTGGCTTCAAACTCCCATATCTCGCGAACAGATTGACCTAACCCAAAAATTCCTGCAGCGTCTGAACGTAGAAACTCGCCCGATTACAACGGTAGGTGTATTTTTTTCCCTAGGCCATTCAGGTTAAGCGTTTGGAGCAACAGAAGTGCGAAAAGTTTGTTGCCTTCTCAACCAATTCTTAGCTTCAAACTCCCATATCTCGCGAACGGATTGACTTAACCCAAAAATTCCTGTTGCATCTGAAAGTAGAAACTCGCCCGATTACAACGGAATGTGTATTTTTCCCACAGGCCATTCTGGTTCAGCGTTTGGAGCAGCAGAAGTGCGAAAAATTTGTCGCCTTCTCAACCAATTCTTAGCTTCAAACTCCCATATCTCGCGAACGGATTGACCAAACACAAAAATTCCTATTGTATCTGAAAGTAGAAACTCGTCCGATTACAACGGTATGTGAATTTCCCCCCTAGGCCATTCTGGTTAAGCGACTGGAGCAGCAGAAGTGAAAAAATTTGTTGTCTTGTCAACCATTTCTTAGCTTCAAAGTCCCATATCTCGCGAACGGATTGACTTAACCCAAAAATTCCTATTGCATCTGAAAGTAGAAACTCGCCCGATTACAACGGTATGTGTATTTTTCCCATAGGCCATTCTGGTTAAGCGTTTGGAGCAGCAGAAGTGCGAAAAATTTGTCGCCTTCTCAACCAATTCTTAGCTTCAAACTCCCATATCTCACGAACGGATTGACCTAACCCAAAAATTCCTGCTGCGTCTGAAAGTAGAAACTCGCCCGATTACAACGGTATGTGTATTTCTTCCCTAGGCCATTCTGGATAAGCGTTTGGAGCAGCAGAATTGCGAAAAATTTGTTGTCTTCTCAACCATTTCTTAGCTTCAAACTCCCACATGTCGCGAACGGATTGACCTAACCCAAAAATTGCTATTGCATCTGAAAGTAGAATCTCGCCCGATTACAACGGTATGTGTATTTTCCCCCTAGGCCATTCAGGTTAAGCGTTTGGAGCATCAGAAGTGCGAAAAATTTGTTGCATTTTCAATCGTACCTTAGCTTCAAACTCCCATATCTAGCGAACAGGTTGACCTAACCCTAAAATTCCTATTGCATCTGAAAGTAGAAACTCGCCCGATTAGAACGGTATGAGTATTTTTTCCCTAGGCGAATATGGTTAAGCGATTGGAGCAGCAGAAGTGCGAAAAATTTGATGCCTTCACAACCATTTCTTAGCTTCAAACTCCCGTATCTCGCGAACGGATTGACCTAAACCAAAAATTGCTATTGCGTCTGAAAGTCGAAACTCGTCCGGTTACTACGGTATGTGTATTTTTTCCCTAGGCCATTCTGGTTAAGCGGTTGGAGCAGCAGAAGTGCGAAATATTTGTTGCCTTCTCAACCATTTCTTGGCTTCAAACTCCCATATCTCGCGAACAGATTGACCTAACCCAAAAATTCATGCTGCGTCTGAAAGCAGAAACTCGCCCGATTACAACGGTATGTGTATTTTCCCCCTAGGCCATTCTGGTTAAGCGACTGGAGCAGCAGAAATGCAAAAAATTTGTTCTCTTGTCAACCATTTCTTAGCTTCAAACTCCCGTATCTCGCGAACGGATTGACCTTACCCAAAAATTGCTATTGCGTCTGAAAGTAGAAACTCGTCCGGTTACAACGGTATGTGTATTTTTCCCTAGGCCATTCTGGTTAAGCGGTTGGAGCAGCAGAAGTGCGAAATATTTGTTGCCTTCTCAACCATTTCTTGGCTTCAAACTCCCATATCTGAGAACGGATTGACCAATCCCAAAAATTCCTATTGCATCTGAAAGTAGAAACTCGCCCGATTACAACGGTATGTGTATTTTTGCCCTAGGCCATTCTGGTTAAGCGTTTGGAGCAGCAGAAGTGCGAAAAATTTGTTGTCTTGTCAACCATTTCTTAGCTTCAAAGTCCCATATCTCGCGAACGGATTGACCAAACCCAGAAATTCCAGCTGCGTCTGAAAGTAGGAACTTGCTCGATTACAACGGTATGGGTATTTTTTCCCTAGGCCATACTAGTTAAGCGTTTGCAGCAACAGAAGTGCGATAAATTTGTTGCCTTTTCAATCATTCGTTAGCTTCAAACTCCCATATGTCGCGAACGGATTGACTTAACCCAAGAATTCCTATTGCATCTGAAAGTAGAAACTCGCCCGATTACAACGGTATGTGTATTTTTCCCATAGGCCATTCTGGTTAAGCGTTTGGAGCAGCAGAAGTGCGAAAAATTTGTCGCCTTCTCAACCAATTCTTAGCTTCAAACTCCCATATCTCGCGAACGGATTGACCAAACCCAAAAATTCCTATTGCACCTGAAAGTAGAAACTCGTCCGATTACAACGGTATGTGTATTTTCCCCCTAGGCCATTCTGGTTAAGCGACTGGAGCAGCAGAAGTGAAAAAATTTGTTGTCTTGTCAAACATTTCGTAGCTTCAAAGTCGCATATCTCGCGAACGGATTGACCAAACACAGAAATTCCTGCTGCGTCTGAAAGTAGAAACTCGCCCAATTACAACGGTATGTGTATTTTTTCCCTAGGCCATTCTGGTTAAGCGATTGGAGCAGCAGAAGTGCGAAAAATTTGTTGCCTTCTCAACCATTTCTTAGTTCCAAACTCCCGTATCTCGCGAACGGATTGACCTAACCCAAAACTCCTATTGCGTCTGAAAGTAGAAACTCGTCCGGTTACAACGGTATGTGTATTTTTTCCCTAGGCCACTCTGGTTAAGCGGTTGGAGCAGCAGAAGAGCGAAATATTTGTTGCCTTCTCAACCATTTCTTGGCTTCAAACTCCCATATCTCGCGAACAGATTGACCTAACCCAAAAATTCCTGCTGCGTCTGAAAGTAGAAACTCGTCCGGTTACAACGGTATGTGTATTTTTTCCCTAGGCCATTCTGGTTAAACGTTTGGAGCAGCTGTAGTGCGAAATATTTGTTGCCTTCTCAACCATTTCTTGGCTTCAAACTCCCATATCTCGCGAACAGATTGACCTAACCCAAAAATTCATGCAGCGTCTGAACGTAGAAACTCGCCCGATTACAACGGTAGGTGTATTTTTTTCCCTAGGCCATTCAGGTTAAGCGTTTGGAGCAACAGAAGTGCGAAAAGTTTGTTGCCTTTTCAATCATTCCTTAGCTTCAAACTCCCATATCTCGCGAACAGATTGACCTAACCCTAAAATTCCTATTGCATCTGAAAGTAGAAACTCGCCCGATAAGAACAGTATGAGTATTTTTTCCCTAGGCGAATATGGTTAAGCGATTGGAGCAGCAGAATTGCGAAAAATTTGATGCCGTCTCAACCATTTCTTAGCTTCTAACTCCCATATGTCGCCAACGGATTGACCTAAGCCAAAAATTCCTATTGCATCTGAAAGTATAAACACGTCCGGTTACAACAGTATGTGTATTCTTCCACTAGGCCATTCTGGTTAAGCGTTTGGAGCAGCCGAAGTGCAAAAAATTTGTTATCTTCCCAACTATTTCTTAGCTTCAAACTCCCATATCTCGCGAACGGATTGACCGAACCCAACAATTCCTATTGCATCTGAAAGTACAATCTCGCTCGATTTCAACGGTATGTGTATTTTTTCCCTAGGCCATTCTGGTTAAGCGTTTGGAGCAACAGAAGTGCGAAAAATTTGTTGCCTTCTCAATCATTTCTTAGCTTCAAACTCCCATACCTCGCGAACAGATTGACCTAACCCAAAAATTCCTGCTGCGTCTGAAAGTAGAA